>NW_027039601.1:43933-78641 GCF_034236695.1 Oncorhynchus nerka
TGTGGCTAAAGGTGGTCAGATAGTGACTAGCCAGTCTGTCTGGGTAGAGAGGTGGTCAGATAGTGACTAGCCAGTCTGTCTGGGTAGAGAGGTGGGTCAGATAGTGACTAGCCAGTCTGTCTGGGTAGAGAGGTGGTCAGATAGTGACTAGCCAGTCTGTCTGGGTAGAGAGGTGGTCAGATAGTGACTAGCCAGTCTGTCTGGGTAGAGAGGTGGGTCAGATAGTGACTAGCCAGTCTGTCTGGGTAGAGAGGTGGGTCAGATAGTGACTAGCCAGTCTGTCTGGGTAGAGAGGTGGGTCAGATAGTGACTAGCCAGTCTGTCTGTGTAGCGAGGTGGTCAGATAGTGACTAGCCAGTCTGTCTGGGTAGAGAGGTGGGTCAGATAGTGACTAGCCAGTCTGTCTGGGTAGAGAGGTGGGTCAGATAGTGACTAGCCAGTCTGTCTGGGTAGAGAGGTGGGTCAGATAGTGACTAGCCAGTCTGTCTGGGTAGAGAGGTGGTCAGATAGTGACTAGCCAGTCTGTCTGGGTAGAGAGGTGGTCAGATAGTGATGTCTATGGAATGCTGTACATTGAGATAAGCTTTTTCAACAGCACAATAACCACTGTGATGTGTTCCTCTGAATATGCCCTTTAAAACGTAGAAACCATTTCAGAGGGACAGCATACCCTTAACCGCAAGGCATTGTGGACAAAATGTAATGTCCTTCCAGTACAGAGTTGAGACAGGACAATGTCCCAAAGTCACTTCCCTAATACAGACCTGTCTGGTCACATGACCCTTCACTAATACAGACATGTCTGGTCACATGACCCTTCACTAATACAGACCTGTCTGGTCACATGACCCTTCCCTAATACAGACCTGTCTGGTCACAGGACCCTTCCCTAATACAGACCTGTCTGGTCACATGACCCTTCCCTAATACAGACCTGTCTGGTCACATGACCCTTCCCAACGCGCACCGTATTCCCTCTGTAGTGCAGTACAGCAGGCACCCTATTCCCTCTGTAGTGCAGTACAGCAGGCACCCTATTCCCTCTGTAGTGCAGTACAGCAGGCACCCTATTCCCTCTGTAGTGCAGTACAGCAGGCACCCTATTCCCTCTGTAGTGCAGTATAGCAGGCACCCTATTCCCTCTGTAGTGCAGTACAGCAGGCACCCTATTCCCTCTGTAGTGCAGTAATTTGCTCAGGACCAATTTGGGCCAGCCACAGTTCTGCATGTCACATACATAACGTCAGAACAACATATTTAACATTCAGTCAACGTAGGCTTCAGACTTTTAATTACGTGAGCAGTTGAACAGCTCAGCTTCATGAATGTAGAACGCTAGTGAATAAGGACGAACATCTCAGGTTGAGGTTTAAAACTAAATCCATAGATGTATAACAAAAACAGACCCTTATGTTCCAATATTACATCAGCTAGTCTGTAAAACTGGAGTGATCTAGTAATCTATTCATCTAGTGTCCTAGTGATTATTAATCTATTAATCTAGTGATCTATTAATATAGTGATCTAGTAATCTAGTGTCCTAGTGTCCTAGTGATCTATTGATCTAGTGTCCTAGTGATCTATTGATCTAGTGTCCTAGTGATCTATTGATCTAGTGTCCTAGTGATATAGTGATATATTAATCTTGTAATCTATTAATATATGGAGTGATCTAGTGATCTATTAATAGTGTCCTAGTGATCTAGTGATATAGTAATCTAGTAATATATTAATATAGTGTCCTAGTGATCTATTAATCTAGGGTCCTAGCGATCTATTAATCTAGTGATCTATTAATCTAGTAATCTAGTGATCTAGTGATCTAGTGATCTAGTTATATAGTAATCTAGTAATATATTAATATAGTGTCCTAGTGATCTATTAATCTAGTGTCCTAGTGATCTATTAATCTAGTGTCCTAGTGATCTATTAATCTAGTGTCCTAGTGATCTATTAATCTAGTGTCCTAGTGATCTATTAATCTAGTGTCCTAGTGATCTATTAATCTAGTGATCTATTAATCTAGTGATCTATCTATTAATCTAGTGATCTAGTGATCTATTAATCTAGTGATCTATTAATCTAGTAATCTAGTGATCTATTAATCTAGTGATCTATTAATCTAGTGATCTATTAATCTAGTGTCCTAGTGATCTATTAATCTAGTGATCTATTAATCTAGTGATCTATTAATCTAGTGATCTATTAATCTAGTGATCTATTAATCTAGTGTCCTAGTGATCTATTAAGTAATCTAGTAATCTAATCTAGTGATCTATTAATCTAGTGATCTATTAATCTAGTGATCTATTAATCCTAGTGATCTAGTGATATATAATCTAGTAATATATTAATATAGTGTCCTAGTGATCTATTAATCTAGTGTCCTATCTAGTAATCTAGTGATCCTATTAATCTAGTGTCCTATGATCTATTAATCTAGTGATCTATTAATCTAGTGTCCTAGTGTCCTAGTGATCTATTAATCTAGTGATCTATTAATCTAGTGATCTAGTGATCTATTAACCTAGTGATCTATTAAACTAGTGATCTATTAACCTAGTGATCTATTAATCTAGTGATCTATTAAGCTTGTGGCCTAGTGATCTATTAACCTAGTGATCTATTAACCTAGTGATCTATTAACCTAGTGATCTATTAACCTAGTGATCTATTAACCTAGTGATCTATTAACCTAGTGATCTATTAACCTAGTGATCTATTAATCTAGTGATCTATTAAGCTTGTGGCCTAGTGATCTATTCATCTAGTAATCTAGTGTCCTAGTGATCTATTAATCTAGTGTCCTAGTGATCTATTAATCTAGTGTCCTAGTGATCTATTAATCTAGTGTCCTATTAATCTAGTGCTCTATTAATCTAGTAATCTAGTGATCTATTAATCTAGTGTCCTAGTGATCTATTAATCTAGTGTCCTATTAATCTAGTGCTCTATTAATCTAGTAATCTAGTGAAACAGTGATCTATTAATCTAGTAATATTGATATAGTGATATATTGATATAGTGATATATTGATCTAGTGATATAGTGATATATTGATATAGTGATATATTGATATATTGATCTAGTGATCTAGTGATATATTGATCTAGTGATATAGTGATATATTGATCTAGTGATATATTGATCTAGTGATATATTGATATATTGATCTAGTGATAGTTATAGTGATATATTGATCTAGTGATATATTGATCTAGTGATATATTGATTAGTGATATATCTAGTGATATATTGATCTAATTATATATTCATCTAGTGATATATTGATTTGCCAAAACCTTGATGTGCACCTTTATAAAGCGTTTCTAATTGAAATGTTATTTTGTCAAATTAAATCAATAGGATGATATAACATTCATGGTCAGATTAACCACTGCATTGTTGGTGAAGCAGCAGTTCCACGTTCCCACGGCAACTGGACTATATATAACCAACCCACATGGTACAGCTGGTGAATGTTAAGTGGTGTGCGTGTGTGTGTGTGTGTGTGTGTGTGTGTGTGTGTGTGTGTGTGAGAGAGAGAGAGAAGCACAGAGCCTAAAGGTAAGTAGCTTGAGGATAACGAGGTGTGACCACTCACACTGCACAAGCCACAATATCAAATCAGTTCTTTAATCCTGTTCAAGTTTAATAACTGTTAAAGATAATCACACCCCACCCCCCCAAAAAATAAAATAAAATAAAGGGAAGACTATCTCTAAAACACAGAATGTGATTTCAAAGAGACGATTACTGACGAGACAAAACCCACTGAGCTCTTTAGTCTCTCTCTTCCATGTCAGAGCGCTTTACCTTAATCAGTCAAATCATTTACACGTGTCTTCATTTCTTAGATTGACTTTGTAACTCACGGCTTTTTCAGATTCACTACTGCACCTCTTCCTTAGCTTCTGGCATCCTTACATGTACAGATAATGACACTATAGTACAGTCGAACAGGAGTCACAGATAATGACTACAGTATTCAGGAGTCACAGATAATGACACTACAGTATAGTCTAACAGGAGTCACAGATAATGACACTACAGTATTCAGGAGTCACAGATAATGACACTACAGTGTAGTCTAACAGGAGTCACAGATAATGACACTATAGTATAGTCTAACAGGAGTCACAGATAAAAACACTACAGTACAGTCGAACTGGAGTCACAGATAATGACTACAGTATTCAGGAGTCACAGATAATGACACTACAGTATTCAGGAGTCACAGATAATGACACTACAGTGTAGTCTAACAGGAGTCACAGATAATGACTACAGTATTCAGGAGTCACAGATAATGACACTACAGTATAGTCTAACAGGAGTCACAGATAAAAACACTACAGTACAGTCGAACAGGAGTCACAGATAATGACTACAGTATTCAGAAGTCACCGATAATGACACTACAGTATAGTCTAACAGGAGTCACAGATAAAAACACTATAGTACAGTCGAACTGGAGTCACAGATAATGACTACAGTATTCAGAAGTCACCGATAATGACACTACAGTATAGTCTAACAGGAGTCACAGATAATGACACTACAGTATAGTCTAACAGGAGTCACAGATAATGACACTACAGTACAGTCTAACAGGAGTCACAGATAATGACACTACAGTATCGTCTAACATGAGTCACAGATAATGACACTACATTATTCAGGAGTCACAGATAATGACACTACATTATTCAGGAGTCACAGACAATGACATTGCAGTATTCAGGAGTCACAGATAATGACATTAGAGTATTCATGAGTCACAGATAATGACATTACATTATTCAGGAGTCACAGACAATGACATTGCAGTATTCAGGAGTCACAGATAATGACATTAGAGTATTCATGAGTCACAGATAATGACATTACAGTATTCAGGAGTCACAGATAATGACACAACAGTATTTAGGAGTCACAGATAATGATACTAGAGTATTCAGGAGTCACAGATAATGATACTAGAGTATTCAGGTGTCACAGATAATGATACTACAGTATTCAGGAGTCACAGATAATGACATTACAGTTCAGGTCTAACAGGAGTCACAGATAATGACACTACAGTATTCAGGAGTCACAGATAATGATACTACAGTATTCAGGAGTCACAGATAATGATACTATAGCATTCCGGAGTCACAGATAATGACATTACAGTTCAGGTCTAACAGGAGTCACATATAATGACACTACAGTATTCAGGAGTCACAGATAATGATACTACAGTATTCAGGAGTCACAGATAATGATACTAGAGTATTCAGGAGTCACAGATAATGACACGACAGTATTCAGGAGTCACAGATAATGATACTACAGTATTCAGGAGTCACAGATAATGATACTAGAGTATTCAGGAGTCACAGATAATGACACGACAGTATTCAGGAGTCACTGGTAATGACATTAGAGTATTCAGGAGTCACAGGTAATGACATTACATTATTCAGGAGTCACAGACAATGGCATTACAGTATTCAGGAGTCACAGATAGTGTACATAACCAGATGTGCTAAAACATAGATAATGTATAGTATAGTGTATAGTGTACATAACCAGATGTGTTAAATCATAGATAATGTATAGTATAGTGTACAGTGTACATAACCAGATGTGTTAAAACGTAGATAATGACATTACAGTATAGTCTAACAGGAGTCACAGATAATGTATAGTATATAGTGTACATATAGTGTATAGTGTAACATATTCAGCACGAGACAGCAGTTTCCCTGATGACAACCTACCTGAGCTCCTTGGGATCGAAGACCAGTTTGATGATGGGGGGACGTATCTCAACGCTGCGCCCTGGACAAAACAAAACCATTAGGATGATCCCTGATCTTAAAGGTGATTAGATGACCAACTGGGTAACAGCCCTGGTCCTCACTAGAATGTTGAACATGGTAACTATAATATCACAATATTTTGTATGACAGGATGTGTCGTTATGCTTGTCAAGAGCCATCAGCCATTATGCTTGTCTAGAGTCATCAGTCATTATGCTTGTCTAGAGCCATCAGCCATTATGCTTGTCTAGAGCCATCAGCCATTATGCTTGTCTAGAGCCATCAGTCATTATGCTTGTCTAGAGCCATCAGTCATTATGCTTGTCTAGAGCCATCAGTCATTATGCTTGTCTAGAGCCATCAGTCGTTATGCTTGTCAAGAGTCATCAGTCATTATGCTTGTCTAGAGCCATCAGTCATTATGCTTGTCTAGAGCCATCAGTCGTTATGCTTGTCTAGAGCCATCAGTCATTATGCTTGTCTAGAGCCATCAGTCATTATGCTTGTCTAGAGCCATCAGTCGCTTGTCTATCAGTCATTATGCTTGTCTAGAGCCATCAGTCATTATGCTTGTCTAGAGCCATCAGTCGTTATGCTTGTCAAGAGCCATCAGTCATTATGCTTGTCTAGAGCCATCAGTCATTATGCTTGTCTAGAGCCATCAGTCATTATGCTTGTCTAGAGCCATCAGTCATTATGCTTGTCTAGAGCCATCAGTCATTATGCTTGTCTAGAGCCATCAGTTTATGCTTGTCTAGAGCCATCAGTCATTATGCTTGTCTAGAGCCATCAGTCGTTATGCTTGTCTAGAGAGCCATCAGTCGTATGCTTGTCTAGAGCCATCAGTCATTATGCTTGTCTAGAGCCATCAGTCATTATGCTTGTCTAGAGCCATCAGTCATTATTGCGCTTGTCTAGAGCCATCAGTCATTATGCTTGTCTAGAGCCATCAGTCATTATGCTTGTCTAGAGCCATCAGTCATTATGCTTGTCTAGAGCCACGTAGTCATTATGCTTGTGAGTCATTATGGTTGTCTAGAGTCATTATGCTCAGAGTCATTATGCTTCATTGTCTAGAGCCATCAGTCATTATGCTTGTCTAGAGCCATCAGTCATTATGCTTGTCTAGAGCCATCAGTCATTATGCTTGTCTAGAGCCATCAGTCATTATGCTTGTCTAGAGCCAGCCATGGTCAGAACCATCAGTCGTTATGCTTGTCTACAGCCATCAGTCGTTATGCTTGTCTAGAGCCATCAGTCGCTATGCTTGTCTAGAGTCATTGTCTGAGCCATCAGTCATTATGCTTGTCTAGAGTCATCTTGTCTAGAGTCGTCATTATGCTTGTCTAGAGCCATCAGTCATTATGCTTGTCTCAGAGCCATCAGTCATTATGCTTGTCAGGAGCCATCAGTCATTATGCTTGTCTAGAGTCATTATGCTTTGTCATTATGCTTGTCTAGAGCCATCCCTGGACAGAGCATCAAGAGTCATTAAAGCCATCAGTCATTATGGTTGTCTAGAGCCATCAGTCATTATGCTTGTCTAGAGCCATTATGCTGTCAAGAGCCATCAGTCATTATGCTTGTCAAGAGCCATCAGTCATTATGCTTGTCTAGAGCCATCAGTCATTATGCTTGTCTAGAGCCATCAGTCATTATGCTTCATCAGTCTAGAGCAATCAGTCATTATGCTTGTCTAGAGCCATCAGTCATTATGCTTGTCTAGAGCCATCAGTCATTATGCTTGTCTAGAGCCATCAGTCAGTTATGCATATAGTCATCAGTTGTTATGCTTGTCTAGAGCCATCAGTCATTATGCTTGTCTAGAGCTATCAGTCGTTATGCTTGTCTAGAGCCATCAGTCATTATGCTTGTCTAGAGCCATCAGTCATTATGCTTGTCTAGAGCCATCAGTCATTATGGTTGTCTAGAGCCATCAGTCATTATGCTTGTCTAGAGCCATCAGTCGTTATGCTTGTCTAGAGCCATCAGTCATTATGCTTGTCTAGAGCCATTATGCTTGTCTAGAGTCATCAGTCATTATGCTTGTCTAGAGCCATCAGTCATTATGCTTGTCTAGAGCCATCAGTCGTTATGCTTGTCTAGAGCCATCAGTCATTATGCTTGTCTAGAGCCATCAGTCATTATGCTTGTCTAGAGCCATCAGTCATTATGCTTGTCTAGAGCCATCAGTCATTATGCTTGTCTAGAGCCATCAGTCATTATGCTTGTCTAGACCCATCAGTCATTATGCTTGTCTAGAGCATTATGCATCAGTCATTATGCTTGTCTAGAGCCATCAGTCATTATGCTTGTCTAGAGCCATCAGTCATTATGCTTGTCTAGAGTCCATCAGTCATTATGCTTGTCTAGAGTCAGCCTATCAGTCATTATGCTTGTCTAGAGTCATTATGGTTGTCTAGAGCCATCAGTCATTATGCTTGTCTAGAGCCATCAGTCATTATGCTTGTCTAGAGTCATTATGGTTGTCTAGAGTCATCAGTCATTATGCTTGTCTAGAGCCATCAGTCATTATGCTTGTCTAGAGCCATCAGTCATTATGCTTGTCTAGAGCCATCAGTCATTATGCTTGTCTAGAGTCATCATCAGTCATTTATGCTTGTCTAGAGTCATTATGCTTGTCTTTAGAGTCAGTCATTATGCTTGTCTAGAGCCATCAGTCATTATGCTTGTCTAGAGTCCATCAGTCATTATGCTTGTCTAGAGCCATCAGTCATTATGCTTGTCATTAGGAGCCATCAGTCATTATCAGTCTTATGCTTGTCTAGAGCCATCAGTCGTTGCGTTTGTCTAGAGTCATCAGTCATTATGCTTGTCTAGTCATCAGAGCCATCAGTCATTATGCTTGTCTAGAGTCATCAGCCATCAGTCATTATGCTTGTCAAGAGCCATCAGTCATTATGCTTGTCTAGAGCCATCAGTCATTATGCTTGTCTAGGAGCCATCAGTCGTTATGCTTGTCTAGAGCCATCAGTCATTATGCTTGTCTAGAGCCATCAGTCGTTATGGTTGTCTAGAGCCATCAGTCATTATGCTTGTCTAGAGTCATCAGTCATTATGCTTGAGTCTTAGAGCCATCAGTCATTATGCTTGTCTAGAGCCATCAGTCATTATGCTTGTCTAGAGTCATTATGCTTGTCTAGAGTCATCAGTCGTCATATGCTTGTCTAGAGCCATCAGTCAGTCATTATGCTTGTCTAGAGCCAGTCGTCAGTCATTATGCTTTCTAGAGCTCAGTCATTATGCTTTGTCATCAGAGCCATCAGTCATTATGGTTGTCTAGAGCCATCAGCTCATGCTTGTCTAGAGTCATCAGTCATTATGCTTGTCTAGAGTCATCAGTTTATGCTTGTCTAGAGTCATTATGCTTGTCTAGAGTCATCAGTCATTATGCTTGTCTAGAGTCATCAGTCATTATGCTTGTCTAGAGTCATCAGTCATTATGCTTGTCTAGAGCCATCAGTCATTATGCTTGTCTAGAGCCATCAGTCATTATGCTTGTCTAGAGCCATCAGTCATTATGCTTGTCTAGAGCCATCAGTCATTATGCTTGTCTAGAGTCATCAGTCATTATGCTTGTCTAGTCATCAGTCATTATGCTTGTCTAGAGCCATCAGTCATTATGCTTGTCTAGAGCCATCAGTCATTATGCTTGTCTAGAGTCATTATGCTTGTCTAGAGCCATCAGTCATTATGCTTGTCTAGAGCCATCAGTCATTATGCTTGTCTAGAGCCATCAGTCATTATGCTTGTCTAGAGTCATCAGTCATTATGCTTGTCTAGAGTCATTATGCTTGTCTAGAGCCATCAGTCATTATGCTTGTCTAGAGCCATCAGTCATTATGCTTGTCTAGAGCCATCAGTCGTTATGCTTGTCTAGAGTCATTATGCTTGTCTAGAGCCATCAGTCATTATGCTTGTCTAGAGTCATTATGCTTGTCTAGAGCCATCAGTCATTATGCTTGTCTAGAGCCATCAGTCATTATGCTTGTCTAGAGTCATCAGTCATTATGCTTGTCTAGAGCCATCAGTCATTATGCTTGTCTAGAGCCATCAGTCATTATGCTTGTCTAGAGCCATCAGTCATTATGCTTGTCTAGAGCCATCAGTCGTTATGCTTGTCTAGAGTCATCAGTCATTATGCTTGTCTAGAGTCGTTATGCTTGTCTAGAGTCATTATGCTTGTCTAGAGTCATCAGTCATTATGCTTGTCTAGAGTCATCAGTCATTATGCTTGTCTAGAGTCATCAGTCATTATGCTTGTCTAGAGCCATCAGTCATTATGCTTGTCTAGAGCATCATCATTATGCTTGTCTAGAGCCATCAGTCATCAGTTATGCTTGTCTAGAGCCATCAGTCATTATGCTTGTCTAGAGTCATCAGTCATTAGAGTCTTTATGCTTGTCTAGTCATCAGTCATTATGCTTGTCTAGAGCCATCAGTCATTATGCTTGTCTTGAGCCATCAGTCATTATGCTTGTCTAGAACTGTCGTTATCATGTCATTATGCTTGTCTAGAGCCATCAGTCATTATGCTTGTCTAGAGCCATCAGTCATTATATTTAGTTATGCTTGTCTAGAGTCATTATTATGCTTGTCTAGAGCCATCAGTCATTATGCTTGTCTAGAGCCATCAGTCATTATGGTTGTCTAGAGTCATCAGTCGTTATTTGTCTAGAGTCATTATGCTTGTCTAGAGTCATTATGCTTGTCTAGAGTCATCAGTCATTATGCTTGTCTAGAGCCATCAGTCAATATGCTTATGCTTGTTGTCTAGAGCCATCAGTCATTATGCTTGTCTAGAGTCATCAGTCGTTATGCTTGTCTAGAGTCATTATGCTTGTCTAGAGTCATCAGTCGTATGCTTGTCTAGAGTCATCAGTCATTATGCTTGTCTAGAGCCATCAGTCATTATGCTTGTCTAGAGCCATCAGTCTAGAGTTATGCTTGTCTAGAGTCATCAGTCGCTATGCTTGTCTAGAGTCATCAGTCATTATGCTTGTCTAGAGTCATTATGCTTGTCTAGAGTCATTATGCTTGTCTAGAGTCATCAGTCATTATGCTTGTCTAGAGCCATCAGTCGTTATGCTTGTCTAGAGCCATCAGCCATCTTTGTCTAGAGTCATTGTTATGCTTGTCTAGAGTCATCAGTCATGCTTGTCTAGAGTCATTATGCTTGTCTAGAGCCATCAGTCATTATGCTTGTCTAGAGTCATCAGTCATTATGCTTGTCTAGAGCCATCAGTCATTATGCTTGTCTAGAGCCATCAGTCATTATGCTTGTCTAGAGCCATCAGTCATTATGTTATGCTTGTCTAGAACCATCAGTCGTTATGCTTGTCTAGAGCCATCAGTTATGCTTGTCTAGAGTCATCAGTCATTATGCTTGTCTAGAGTCATTATGCTTGTCTAGAGTCATCAGTCATTATGCTTGTCTAGAGTCATCAGTCATTATGCTTGTCTAGAGTCATCAGTCATTATGCTTGTCTAGAGTCATTATGCTTGTCTAGAGCCATCAGTCATTATGGTTGTCTAGAGTCATCAGTCGTTATGCTTGTCTAGAGTCATTATGCTTGTCTAGAGCCATCAGTCATCATTATGGTTGTCTAGAGTCATCATTATGGTCGTTATGCTTGTCTAGAGTCATTATGCTTGAGTCATTATGCTTGTCTAGAGTCATCAGTCATTATGCTTGTCTAGAGCCATCAGTCATTATGCTTGTCTAGAGCCATCAGTCGTTATGCTTGTCTAGAGTCATCAGTCGTTATGCTTGTCTAGAGTCATTATGCTTGTCTAGAGTCATTATGCTTGTCTGGAGTCATCAGTCGTTATGCTTGTCTAGAGTCATCAGTCGTTATGCTTGTCTAGAGTCATCAGTCAGTTGTTATGCTTGTCTAGAGTCATCATGCTTGTTCTTCGCTATGCTTGTCTAGAGCCATCAGTCGTTGGTGCTTGTCTAGAGTCATTATGCTTGTCTAGAGCCATCAGTCATTATGCTTGTCTAGAGTCATCAGTCATTATGCTTGTCTAGAGCCATCAGTCATTATGCTTGTCTAGAGCCATCAGTCATTATGCTTGTCTAGAGCCATCAGTCATTATGTTATGCTTGTCTATGTCATTATGCTTTGTCTAGAGCCATCAGTCGTTATGCTTGTCTATGCTTGTCTAGAGCCATCAGTCGTTATGCTTGTCTAGAGTCATCAGTCATTATGCTTGTCTAGAGTCATCAGTCATTATGCTTGTCTAGAGTCATTATGCTTTGTCTAGAGCCATCATTATGCTTGTCTAGAGTCATTATGCTTGTCTATCATCAGTCATTATGCTTGTCTAGAGTCATTATGCTTGTCTAGAGCCATCAGTCATTATGCTTGTCTAGAGTCATTATGCAGATCCATCAGTTATTATGCTTGTCTAGAGTCATCAGTCATTATGCTTGTCTAGAGCCATCAGTCATTATGCTTATGCTAGTCTAGAATCAGTCATGCTTGTCTAGTCATTATGCTTGTCTAGAGCCATCAGTCATTATGCTTGTCTAGAGCCATCAGTCATTATGGTTATGCTTGTTGTCTAGAGCCATCAGTCATGCTTGTCTAGAGCCAGTTGTTATGTTTGGTCAGTCATCATTATGCTTGTCTAGAGTCCATCAGTCATTATGCTTGTCTAGAGTCATTATGCTTGTCTAGAGCCATCAGTCATTATGCTTGTCTAGAGCCATCAGTCATTATGCTTGTCTAGAGCCATCAGTCGTTATGCTTGTCTAGAGCCATCAGTCGTTATGCTTGTCTAGAGCCATCAGTCATTATGCTTGTCTAGAGTCATCAGTCATTATGCTTGTCTAGAGTCATCAGTCATTATAGAGCCATCAGTGCTTGTCAGAGCCATCAGTCATTATGCTTGTCTAGAGCCATCATTATGCTTGTCTAGAGCCATCAGTCAGTCGTATGCTTGTCTAGAGTCATCAGTCATTATGCTTGTCTAGAGTCAGTCATTATGCTTGTCTAGAGTCATCAGTCATTATGCTTGTCTAGAGTCATCAGTCATTATGCTTGTCTAGAGTCATCAGTCATTATGCTTGTCTAGAGTCATTATGCTTGTTCAGAGCCATCAGTCATTATGCTTGTCTAGAGCCATCAGTCATTATGGTTGTCTAGAGTCATCAGTCGTTATGCTTGTCTAGAGTCATTATGCTTGTCTAGAGCCATCAGTCATTATGGTTGTCTAGAGTCATCAGTCGTTATGCTTGTCTAGAGTCATTATGCTTGTCTAGAGTCATTATGCTTGTCTAGAGAGTCATCAGTCATTATGCTTGTCTAGAGCCATCAGTCATTATGCTTGTCTAGAGCCATCAGGCCGTTATGCTTGTCTAGAGTCATCAGTCGTTATGCTTGTCTAGAGTCATTATGCTTGTCTAGAGTCCAGTCGTTATGCTTTGTCTAGAGTCATCAGTCGTTATGCTTGTCTAGAGCCATCTTGGTTCAGTCATTATGCTTGTCTAGAGCCATCATGCTTGTTCGAGTTATGCTTGTCTAGAGTCATCAGTCGTTATGCTTGTCTAGAGTCATGCTTGTCTAGTCAGTCATTATGCTTGTCTAGAGTCATTATGCTTGTCTAGAGTCATTATGCTTGTCTAGAGCCATCAGTCATTATGCTTGTCTAGAGCCATCAGTCGTTATGCTTGTCTAGAGCCATCAGCCGTTATGCTTGTCTAGAGTCATCAGTTGTTATGCTTGTCTAGAGTCATCAGTCATTATGCTTGTCTAGAGTCATTATGCTTGTCTAGAGCCATCAGTCATTATGCTTCATTATGCTCAGAGTCATCAGTCATTATGCTTGTCTAGAGCCATCAGTCATTATGCTTGTCTAGAGCCAGCCGTTATGCTTGTCTAGAGTCATTTGCTATGCTTGTCTAGAGCCATCAGTCGTTATGCTTGTCTAGAGTCATCAGTCATTATGCTTGTCTAGAGTCATTATGCTTGTCTAGAGCCATCAGTCATTATGCTTGTCTATGCTTGTCTAGAGTCATCAGTCATTATGCTTGTCTAGAGTCATTATGCTTGTCTAGAGCCATGTCATTATGCTTGTCTAGAGTCATCAGTCATTATGCTTGTCTAGAGTCATCAGTCATTATGCTTGTCTAGAGTCATTATGCTTGTCTAGAGCCATCAGTCATTATGTCAGAGTTAGTGCTTGTCTAGAGTCATTATGCTTGTCTAGAGTCATCAGTCATTATGGTTGTCTAGAGCCATCAGTCAGTCATTATGCTTGTCTAGAGTCATTATGCTTGCTTGTCTAGAGTCATTATGCTTGTCTAGAGTCATCAGTCATTATGCTTGTCTAGAGCCATCAGTCATTATGCTTGTCTAGAGCCATCATTATGGTTGTCTAGAGTCATCAGTCGTTATGCTTGTCTAGAGTCATTATGTTGTCAGAGCCATCAGTATGCTTGTCTAGAGTCATTCAGTTGTCATCATTATGCTGGCTTGTCTAGAGTCATCAGTTGTTATGCTTGTCTAGAGTCATGCTTGTCTAGAGTCATCAGTCGTTATGCTTGTCTAGAGTCATTATGCTTGTCTAGAGCCATCAGTCATTATGCTTGTCTAGAGTCATCAGTCATTATGCTTGTCTAGAGCCATCAGTCATTATGCTTGTCTAGAGCCATCAGTCATTATGCTTGTCTAGAGCCAGCCATCAGTCGTTATGCTTGTCTAGAGCCATCAGTCGTTATGCTTGTCTAGAGCCATCAGTCGTTATGCTTGTCTAGAGTCATCAGTCATTATGCTTGTCTAGAGTCATCAGTCATTCATTATGCTTTGTCGAGTTATGCTTGTCTAGAGTCATCAGTCATTATGCTTGTCTAGAGTCATTATGTCTAGAGTCAGTCATTATGCTTGTCTAGAGTCATTATGCTTGTCTAGAGTCATCAGTCATTATGCTTGTCTAGAGTCATTATGCTTGTCTAGAGCCATCAGTCATTATGCTTGTCTAGAGTCATCAGTCATTATGCTTGTCTAGAGCCATCAGTCATTATGCTTGTCTAGAGAGTCACCATCAGTCATTATTATGCTTGTCTAGAGCCATCAGTCATTATGGTTGTCTAGAGTCATCAGTCTTGTTGTCTAGAGCCACCATGCTTGTCTAGAGTCATCAGTCATATGCTTGTCTAGAGCCATCAGTCATTATGCTTGTCTAGAGCCATCAGTCGTTATGCTTGTCTAGAGTCATCAGTCATTATGCTTGTCTAGAGTCATCAGTCATTATGCTTGTCTAGAGCCATCAGTCATTATGCTTGTCTAGAGTCATCAGTTGTTGGTGCAGAGTCCGTTATGCTTGTCTAGAGTCATCAGTCATTATCGCTTGTCTAGAGTCATCAGAGCCATTATGCTTGTCTAGAGTCATCAGTCATTATGCTTGTCTAGAGCCATCAGTCATTATGCTTGTCTAGAGCCATCAGTCATTATGCTTGTCTAGAGCCATCAGTCGTTATGCTTGTCTAGAAATCCATCAGTCGTTATGCTTGTCTAGAGCCATCAGTCGTTATGCTTGTCTAGAGTCCATCAGTCATTATGCTTGTCTAGAGCCAGTCAGTCGTATGCTTGTCTAGAGTCATCAGTCATTATGCTTGTCTAGAGTCATTATGCTTGTCTAGAGCCATCAGTCATTATGCTTGTCTAGAGTCATATGAGAGTCATCAGTCATTATGCTTGTCTAGAGTCCATCAGTCATTATGCTTGTCTAGAGCCATCAGTCATTATGCTTGTCTAGAGCCATCAGTCATTATGCTTGTCTAGAGTCAGTTATGCTTGTCTAGAGCCATCAGTCATTATGCTTGTCTAGAGTCATCAGTCATTATGCTTGTCTAGAGTCATCAGTCATTATGCTTGTCTTATGCTTATGCTTGTCTAGAGCCATCAGTCATTATGCTTGTCTAGAGTCATTATGCTTGTCTAGAGTCATCAGTCATTTGTCTATGCTTATGCTTGTCTAGAGTCATTATGCTTGTCTAGAGTCATTATGCTTGTCTAGAGTCATCAGTATGCTTGTCTAGAGTCATCAGTCATTATGCTTGTCTAGAGCATCAGTCAGTCATTATTCTTGTCTAGAGTCAGTCATATGGTTTGTCTAGAGCCATCAGTCATTATGGTTGTCTTCATCAGTCGTTATGCTTTGTCTAGAGTCATTATGCTTGTCTAGAGCCATCAGTCATTATGGTTGTCTAGAGTCATCAGTTGCTTGTCTAGAGTCATTATGCTTGTCTAGAGTCATTATGCATGTCTAGAGTCAGTCAGTCATGCTTGTCTAGAGTCATCAGTCATTATGCTTGTCTAGAGCCATCAGTCATTATGCTTGTCTAGAGTCATCAGTCGTTATGCTTGTCTAGAGTCATCAGTCGTATGCTTGTCTAGAGTCATTATGCTTGTCTAGAGTCATCAGTCGTTATGCTTGTCTAGAGTCATCCAGTCTAGTTATGCTTGTCTAGAGTCATCAGTCATTATGCTTGTCTATGTCATCAGTCATGCTATCATCAGCTTGTCTTATGCTTTGTCTAGAGTCATCAGTCATTATGCTTGTCTAGAGTCATCAGTCATTATGCTTGTCTAGAGCCATCAGTCATTATGCTTGTCTAGAACCATCAGTCATTATGCTTGTCTAGAGCCATCAGTCGTTATGCTTGTCTAGAGCCATCAGTCGTTATGCATGCTTGTCTAGAGCCATCAGTCGTTATGCTTGTCTAGAGTCATCAGTCATTATGCTTGTCTAGAGTCATCAGTCATTATGCTTGTCTAGAGTCATTATGCTTGTCTAGAGCCATCAGTCATTATGCTTGTCTAGAGTCATTATGCTTGTCTAGTCATTATGAGTCATCAGTCATTATGCTTGTCTAGAGTCATCAGTCAGTCATTATGCTTGTCTAGAGTCATTATGCTTTGTCTAGAGCCATCATTTATGCTTGTCTAGAGTCATCAGTCATTATGCTTGTCTAGAGCCATCAGTCGTTATGCTAGTCTAGAACCATCAGTCATTATGCTTGTTGTCTAGAGTCATTATGCTTGTCTAGAGCCATCAGTCATTATGCTTGTCTAGAGCTTGTCATCAGTCATTATGCTTGTCTAGAGCCATCAGTCGTTATGCTTGTCTAGAGCCATCAGTTGTCTAGAGTCATATGCTTGTCTAGAGCCATCAGTCATTATGCTTGTCTAGAGTCATCAGTCGTTATGCTTGTCTAGAGCCAGTCATTATGCTTGTCTTATGCTTGTCTAGAGCCATCAGTCATTATGCTTGTCTAGAGTCATTAGTGCAGTCATCATTATGCTTCATCAGTCCTAGAGCTATCAGTCATTATGCTTGTCTAGAGCCATCAGTCGTTATGCTTGTCTAGAGCCATCAGTAATTAGGAGGGGAGGGAGGGAGGGAGGGAGGGAGGGAGGGAGGTCATTATGAGGGATTATGCTTGAGGGAGGGATTATGCTTGGAGGGAGGGAGCCATCAGGAGGGAGGGAGGGAGGGATATCAGAAAATACCTTGAGGAGGAGCTAAAGAGGAAGAACGCAGAGAAGCCCCGGGACACAGAACAGGTCAGAGAGCGCATGAGAGAGCGAGAGAGATACGTCGGGACACAGAACAGGTCAGAGAGAGAACACAGACATAGATAACAGTTGCAGAAGAAATACATATGAACACAGAGGGGAGGGAGGCACATGGAGAGATCTATTCAGATAGACAATGAATAAAGAGGGGAGGGAGCCACATGGAGAGATCTATTCAGATAGACAATGAATAAAGAATGGAACAACACACAGACAACAATAGGAGATACAGTACCAGTCAAAAGTCTGGACACATCTACTTATTCCAGTTTTTTATTTTTTACTATTTTCTACATTGTAGAATAATAAGTGAAAACTAATGAAATAACACATATGGAATCATGTAGTAAACAAAAAAGTGTTAATTATACAAATCAAAATATATTGTATTCTTCAAAGTAGCCACCCTTTGCCTTGATGACAGCTTTGCACACTCTTGGCATTCTCTCAACCAGCTTCATGAGGTAGTTACCTGGAATGCATTTCCATTAACAGGTGTGCCTTGTTAAAAGTTAATTTGTGGAATTTCTTTCCTTTCTTAATGCGTTTGAGCCAATCAGTTGTGTTATGTTGTGACAAGGCATGGGTGGTATACAGAAGCTATTTGGTAAAAAAAACAGCTCAAATAAGCAAAGACAAACGACAGTCCATCATTACTTTAAGACATGAAGGTCAGTCAATCCTGGGAAATTTTCAAGAACTTTTAACGTTTCTTCAAATGCAGTAACAAAAACCATCAAGCGCTGTGATTAAACTGGCTCTCATGAGGACCGCCACAGGAAAAGAAGACCCAGAATTACCTCTGCTGCAGAGGATACGTTCATTAGAGTTAACTGCACCTCAGATTGCAGCCCAAATAAATGCTTCAGAGTTAAAGTAACAGACACATCTCAACATCAACTGTTCAGAGACTTGCTTGGATATGAACTACTTTGAAGAATCTAAATTCTAAAATATTTTTGTTTAACACTTTTTTGTTGTTACTACATGATTCCATATGTGTTATTTCATAGTTTTTTGATGTCTTCACTATTATTCTACATTGTAGAACATAGTACAAAAATATAGAAAAACCCTTGAATGAGTAGATGTGTCCAAACTATGGACTGGCTCTATATATTGTCCTTTACTCCTAGGAGAGCATGATACATATGGACCAATTAATTAGGGACGATTTCAAGTTTTCATGACAATCAGTAATCAGCCTTGTTGGACGCCGATTATGGCCGATTACATTGCTCCACGAGGAAACTAGTTAACTAGTGGTTGATGATATTACTAGGTTAACCAGCTTGCCCTGCGTTGCATATAATCAATGTGGTGCCCGCTAATTTATCATCGAATCACAGCCTACTTCAACTTCGCCAAACAGGGGGATGGTTTTTACAAAAACGCATTTGCGAAAAAACCATAAACATCTTAAAATCAATACACAGATGTATATATTTTTAAACCTGTATATTTAGTTCAAAGAAATTCATGTCAGCAGGCAACATTAACCAGGTGAAGTTGTGTAACTTCCCCTGCGTTCGTTCCACGCAGAGTCAGGGTATATGCAGCAGTTTGGGCCGTCTGGCAGAGTCAGGTACAGCAGTTTGAGCCGTCTGGCAGAGTCAGGGCATATGCAGCAGTTTGGCCGTCTGGCAGAGTCAGGGTATATGCAACAGTTTGGGCCGTCTGGCAGAGTCAGGGTATATGCAACAGTTTGGGCCGTCTGGCTCAGTACAACTAATTTGCCAGAATTTTGGCGTAATTATGACATAACATTGAAGGTTGTGCAATGTAACAGGAATATTTAGACTTAGAGACGCCACCCGTTAGATAAAATACGTAATGGTTCCGTATTTCACTGAACGAATAAACGCTTTTGTTTTCAAAAATGATAGTTTCCGAAATTGACCATATTAATGACCCAAGGCTCGTATTTCTGTGTCATTATGTTATAATTAAGTCTATGATTTGATAGAGCAGTCTGACTGAGGCAGCAGCAGGCTCAAACATTCATTCAAACTTTACTGCTTGCCAGCAGCTCTTTAGCAATGCTTGATGCACAGAGCTGTTATGACTTCAACCCTATCAACTCCTAAGATTAGGCTGGCAATACTAAAGTGCCTATTAGAACATCCAATAGTGAAAGGTATATGACATGCAAATGGTATAGAGAGAAATAGTCCTATAATTCCTATAATAATTACAACCCCAAAACTTTTTACCTGGGGAATATTGAAGACTCATGTTGAAAGGAACCACCAACTTTCATTTGTTCTCATGTTCTGAGCAAGGAACTGAAACGTTAGCTTTCTTATATGGCACATATTGCACTCTTTTACTTTCTTCTCCAAAACTTTGTTTTTGCATTATTTAAACCAAATTGAACATGTTTCATTATTTATTTGAGACTAAATAGATTTTATTTATGTATTATATTAAGTTAAAATAAAAGTGTTCATTGTTCATTCAGTATTGTTGTAATTGTCATTATTACAAATATATATATTTTTAAAAAATTAGAAAAAATATTAGGCCAATTAATCAGTATTGGCTTTTTTTTGGTCCTCCAATAATCGGTATCGGTGTTGAAAAATCATAATTGGTCGACCTCTACTACTAGACACATAGTGGACATGAGATGGGAACTAGAGACTGATATACACAGGGA
This sequence comes from Oncorhynchus nerka, assembly GCF_034236695.1. Lineage (NCBI taxonomy): Eukaryota > Metazoa > Chordata > Actinopteri > Salmoniformes > Salmonidae > Oncorhynchus > Oncorhynchus nerka. The sequence goes on from NW_027039601.1 coordinate 64,009, forward strand.
GACAAAATACCATGGAAACACAAAAGGCATCACTCTGAAGCAGAGCCAGACTATATGATTTGATGTCCTACCTTCACCATGCCTGTGTTCTCAGAGTTGATGTTCATCATGTCATTGAAGGAAGTGAAGAGATTCCTCAAGGACTCATGAAGTCTGCTTCTCCTTTGTTCTCATACAGTCTGGGGAGAGAGGAGAGACGGATGGACGGACAGAGGGAGAATAGGAGGGAGAAGAGGAGAGATGATGGAGAGGGATGGAGACATGGGATGGATGGAGGGGAGGGAGGGGAGGGAGGAGGGAGGGAGGGAGGGAGGGAGGAGGAGGGATGGGAGGGGAGGTAGGAGGGAGGGAGGGGAGGGGAGGGAGGGGAGGGAGGGGAGAGGAGGGAGGAGACGGAGGGAGGGAGGGAGGAGGAGAGGAGAGATGGATGGAGGAGGAAGGAGGGGAGAAGAGAGAGAGATGGATGGAGGGACATAGGGAGAAGAGGAGAGATGGATGGAGGGACGTAGGGAGAAGAGGAGAGATGGATGGAGGGAGAGGAGAGATGGATGGAGAGGAGGGAATGGGCGGAGACATGGAGGAGGGAGGGAGGGAGGTGGATGGGGAGGGAGGGAGGGAGGGAGGAGGAGGGAGAAGAGGAGAGATGGATGGAGGGAGGGAGAAAGAGGAGAGATGGATGGATGGAGGGAGAAGAGGGAGAGATGGATGGATGGAGGGAGGGAGGTAGGAGGAGAGAAGGATGGATGGAGGGAGAGAGGGAGGTGGAAGGAGAGGAGAGGAGAGAGGGATGGAGGGAGAGAGATGGATAGAGGGAGAGGAGAGAGGGATAGAGGAGAGGGATGGAGGGAGGGATGGATGGAGGGAGAGAGGGATGGATGGAGGGAGAGAGGGATGAGGGAGAGGAGAGAGGGATGGGGAGAAAAGAGATGTTGGGAAGAGGGATAAGAGGAGAGAGGGAGGTAGAAGAGAATTTAGGAAGAGAATGGGAGAGAGAGAGAGTGGAGATTGAAAGGGAGGAGAGGGGAGAGAGGGGTGGTAGGAGAGAATGAGGAAGAGAGTGGGAGAGAGAAAGGAGTGGAGAGAGAAAGGGAGGAGAGGAGAATTAAAACCGATGATTTAGAGACCTTTCTGAAGTCCCTCCACACACAGAGACGTGCTGTTAGCTCACACAGAGATGTAAACAGGCCCCCTGTAGCGGTTGCCAGTAGGCCACTTCTCTGTCATTGTTATATCACAGTTCTCTACCCATCAAAACCAGGGCCCACTGACTGTAGGCTCAGCATGGGTTCTCCATGCAAATACCAAACAAGACCAAAAATACCTTGATCATTGCTGATCATCGTTAGCATCTAAAACGGGGCTACTCCAGCCTGTCTGCTTTGCGCCAAAAACAGGGAAAACAACGCAAGTCCTGGCATACCAAAAAGACGTATATTAATGAATTAATTAGCATATTCATCTGGAATACTTTACGTGGGGGAAGAACAGTTCATGTGATTTATTGATGCGACGTCTTAGGTACAAGGCTTTGTAACTGTTTTATAATGAAGGAATCAGGCCAGACGAGGTGTGGTATATGGCCATTATACCACGGCTAAGGGCTATTCTTACCCATGACGCCACGTGGAGGGACTGGACACAGCCCTTAGCGTGAGTATATGGCCATATCACAAAACCCCGAGGTGCCTTATTGCTGTTATAAACTGCTTACCAACCTAACCATATGCTAACCATATGCAACCCATCACGTCGAGCATTAGCACAGCGGAAATGGTTCAACTCTGAGACTGTCGATCCCTACAGAATAAGAGCAAATCTTAGACACGAATTACTAGTCCGCAGCTAGATATAATTAATATAATTATCAACTGTGTGTAGTGACTCTTTTGTCTTTCCCGCTCTTTCCCAGTCCACACCCACACCCACTTCCCAGCCCACACCCACTTCCCAGTCCACACCCACTTCCCACCCACACCCACTTCCCAGCCCACACCCACTTCCCAGCCCACACCCACTTCCCAGCCCACACCCACTTCCCAGTCCACACCCACTTCCCAGCCCACACCCACTTCCCAGCCCACACCCACTTCCCAGTCCACACTCCACTTCCCAGTCCACACCCACTTCCCAGCCCACACCCACTTCCCAGCCCACACCCACTTCCCAGCCCACACCCACTTCCCTTTGTCCACCAAGCCGTCATATTGGCTGAGCCCACTAGGGAACCTCGTCATTTCCTCGTAACCAGATCTACTGTTTGTTTGTTTATGCATTTCTGTGAATGTAAATAAATGATTAAGACAATTGGTTTATGGATGACTCATAGTGAACACTGGGTTCGTGCAGATAACCAACAATTTACGACGTTTGGAATGAGACTAACGCGAGGTGAAGAAAAATTCATTCATTTAAATACTAACTGATCAGATGTTAAAATATCTGAAGAGTTATAATTAGGAAAATTATAAATTTGTAATCTGAATATTTTCCGTGGTGCCCCGACTTCCTAGTTAATTACATTTACATGATTAGTATAATCACGTAATAATAATTACAGAGAATTGATTTGATTAAATACCAGTTTTCACTTTTAATGATACCAAAGACACGACAGTATGGAGGAATCTGGACTGTAACAGTTTGTATGGAGGAATCTGGACTGTAACAGTTTGTATGGAGGCAGAATCTGGACTGTAACAGTTTGTATGGAGGCAGAATCTGGACTGTAACAGTTTGTATGGAGGCAGAATCTGGACTGTAACAGTTTGTATGGAGGCAGAACCTGAAACTGACTGTAACAGTTTGTATGGAGGCAGATTGGACTGTAACAGTTTGTATGGAGGCAACCTGGCTTGTATCCCAATAGTTTGTTGGACACAATCTGGATGTAAATGGCAAACGGGAAACTGAATCTGTAAAACTGAGCTGCTTTGTGCAAGGGAATTAAACTAATGATGTGTATCTACATCCTGGAGTGTTACTGAGTAAAACACACGTTACCTTAATCAACGGATGCTACACTGCTGAGGGGACAAGACATGTTTAGACGGGGCTACTTCCTGCTAATAAAAACTAATAGAGGGGGTTACCATCTCTGGAGTGCTATACTTGCTGAGTAAAAGACATGTTTAGAATCTACTTCCTGCTACACTGCTGAGGGGACAAGACATGTTTAGAGGGGGTTACTTCCTGCTATACTGCTGAGGGGGACAAGACATGTTTAGAGGCTTACTTCCTGCTATACTGCTGAGGGGACAAGACATGTTTAGAGGGGGTTACTTCCTCCTATACTGCTGAGGGGGACAAGACATGTTTAGAGGGGTTACTTCCCTCCTACACTGCTGAGGGGGACAAGACATGTTTAGAGGGGGTTACTTCCTGCTACACTGCTGAGGACAAGACATGTTTAGAGGGGGCTACTTCCTCCTACACTGCTGAGGGGACAAGACATGTTTAGAGGGGGTTGGCTTCCTCCCACACTGCTGAGGGGGACAAGACATGTTTAGAGGGGGACAAGACATGTTTACTGTTACCTGCTACACTGCTGAGGGGGACAAGACATGTTTAGAGGGGGTTACTTCCTGCTATACTGCTGAGGGGGACAAGACATGTTTAGAGGGGGTTACTTCCTGCTATACTGCTGAGGGGGACAAGACATGTTTAGAGGGGTTAGATACTGCTGAGGGACAAGACATGTTTAGAGGGTGTTACTTCCTGCTATACTGCTGAGGGACAAGACATGTTTAGAGGGGTTACTTCCTGCTATACTGCTGAGGGGGACAAGACGTGTTTAGAGGGGGTTACTTCCTGCTATACTGCTGAGGGGGACAAGACATGTTTAGGGAGGGGTTACTTCCTGCTATACTGCTGAGGGGGACAAGACATGTTTAGAGGGGTTACTTCCTGCTACACTGCTGAGGGGGACAAGACGTGTTTAGAGGGGGTTACTTCCTGCTACACTGCTGAGGGGGACAAGACATGTTTAGAGGGGGTTACTTCCTGCTACACTGCTGAGGGGGACAAGACATGTTTAGAGGGGGTTACTTCCTGCTACACTGCTGAGGGGACAAGAAGGTATCCACATTACTTGACCTTGTCCACATGTTGTTTTATTACAGCCTCAATTGAAAATGAATTCAATGTAGATGTTGTGTCACGGTCCTACACACAATACCCCATGTTCATGTTAAAAATGGAATGATGTTTTTAGACATAATAATGATAAGTATTCAACCCCTTTGTTATGACGAGCCGAAATCAGTTCAGGAGTAAAAAATGTGCTTAACAAGTAACATAATCAGTTGCATGGACTCTGGGTGCAATAACAGGGTTTAACATTTTTAATGACTACCCAACACATACAATTATCTGTAAAGTCCTCAGTCAAGCAGTGAATTTCAAACACAGATTCAACCACAAAGACCAAGGAGGTTTTTCCAATGCCTCGCAAAGAAAGGAACCTATTGGTAGATGGGAAAACTAATTAAAAGCAGACATTGAATATCCCTTTGAGCATGGTGAAGTTATTAATTACACTTTGATGGTGTATCAATATATCCAGTTACTACATAGATACAGACCTCCCTTCCTAACTCAGTTGGCCGGAGAGGAAGGAAACCACTCAGGGATTTTAGCATGAGGCCAATTGTGACTTGTGACAGTAACAGAGCTTTAATGGCTCCGATAGGAGAAAACTGAAGATGGATCAACAACATTGCAGTTACTCCACAATAATAACCTAAAAGACAGAATGAAAAGAAGGAAGCCTGTAGTACATAATAAAATATTCCAAACATACATCCTGTTTGCAATAAGGCACTCAGCAAAACTGCAAAACCTTTGGCAAAGAAATCAACTTTATCATCTGAATACAAAAGAGTTCTGTTTTGGGCAAATCCACACTAAATATTTTCAAGCATGGTATTGGCTGCATCATGTTATGGGTATGCTTGTCATCGGCAAGGACTAGAGAGATCTTTAGCATAAAAATAAACAAAAACAGAGGGGTAAGCACAGGCTAAACCTGGTTCAGTCTGCTTTCCAAAGGACACTGGGAGTAATTCACCTTAAAGCAGGACAATAACCTCAAAACACAAGGTCATATCGACACTGAGTTGCTTTCCAAGATGACATTGAATGTTCCTGAGGGGCCAGGTTTAAGTTTGCTGAAATCGGCTTGAAAATCCATGTCAAGGGGGGGTGTAGGGGTGTGTAGGGGTGTGTAGGGGTGTGTAGTAGTGTGTAAGGGGGTATAGGGGGTGTAGGGAATGGTGTAGGGGTGTAGGGTGTGTGGGGGTATAGGGGGTGTAGGGTATGTAGGGGTGTGTAGGGGTGTGTGTGTACACTTACTGGTTGAAGAGGACCCTGAACGCACTATAAACTTGAATATGTACTCCAGAGCTTTCATGGCCTTTCAGCAGCTGTTCAGTCAGCTTCTCTGCATTCTCCCATAGTTCTTCAAAACCTTGGTCAGCTTCCTGAAGAACATACACATGTACATATGTATTTAGATACATATACATATATATATATACATATATATATATATACATACATATATATATACATACATGCATACATACATACATACATACATACATACATACATATATACAGTGGGGCAAAAAAGTATTTAGTCAGCCACCAATTGTGCAAGTTCTCCCCAAAGATGAGAGGCCTCCCCTTCTCTCCCCTCCCCTCCTACATAGTAGTTTAGGACGGTGGTTTGCTTCCTGGTGAAATCCAAATTCAAGCAGTTGATCATCCATTCTGGGATGTTCTGGAAACCCGTTACGAACCCACCTCACCGAGACGCTCCTACGTTGTGTTCAGTTGTATTCGTTCACATTGAACGCGTACAGCATTTATTAACAGCTGTTGGCATGCCGATGGAGTCCCGCGTTATGCACATGGCCTTGGTACACGGTTATGCTCCAACAGGGAGAAGAAGAAGCGGGGCCTCCCGGGTGGCGCAGTGGTTAAGGGCGCTGTACTGCATCGCCAGCTGTGCCACCAGAGACTTGGGTTCGCGCCCAGGCTCTGTCGTAACCGGCCTGTGGGGCGACGACAATTGGCCTAGCGTCGCCCGGGTTAGGGAGGGTTTGGCCGTAGGGAAATCCTTGTCTCATCGCGCACCAGCGACTCCTGCGGGGCGGGCCGGCGCAGTGCGCGCTAACCAAGGTTGCCAGGTGTTTCCTCCGACACATTGGTGCGGCTGGCTTCCGGGTTGATGGTGCTGTGTTAAGAAGCAGTGCGGCTAGGCTGGGTTGTGTATCGGAGGACGCATGACTTTCAACCTTCGTTTCTCCCGAGCCTGTACGGAGTTGTTTAGCCATATGACAAGATAGTAGCTAGTAATTGGATACCATGAAATTGGGGAGAAAAAGGGTTAAAAAAAAAAAGATATCATTTAAAAAGGAGAAGAAGAAGCAGCATGATGAAAACATCATCCACACCAAGTTCCCAGGAAAAGGACCAACTCCCCCCGGCTCATTATAGAGTGGATAAACATTAGGAACACTTTCCTTATATATACACTAGCAGCAGCACAACACACATTTTGCCCTCAGAACAGCCACAATTGCAATGTGTTTAAAAGCGTTCTACAGGGATGCTGGCCCACGTCGACTCTAACGCTTCCCACAGTTGGGTGGTGGACCGTTCTTGATAATCACAGGAAACTGTTGAGTGTGGAAGATCCGCCTTGCCACCTACTACCAGACCCCGTCCAAAACCTACTACCAGCCACCTACTACCAGACCCCCGTCCAAAGGCACCTACTACCAGACCCCGTCCAAAGGCACCTAATTATCATGTCTTCCCCCAGTCACCTCTGAATGGTACACATACACAATCCATGTCTCAATTATCTCAAGGCTTAGAAATCCTTCTTTAACCAGTCTCCTCCCCTTCACCTACATGTCTCCTCCTTCACCTACATGTCTCCTCCCCTTCACCTACATGTCTCCTCCCCTTCACCTACATGTCTCCTCCCTTCACCTACATGTCTCCTCCCTTCACCTACATGTCTCTCCCCTTCAACCACATTTGTCTCCTCCCCTTCACCTACATGCCTCCTCCCCTTCACCTACATGCCTCCTCCCCTTCACCTACATGCCTCCTCCCCTTCATCTACATGCCTCCTCCCCTTCATCTACATGTCTCCTCCCCCTCATCTACATGTCTCCTCCCCCCATCTACATGTATCCTCCCCCCATCTACATGTCTCCCCCCTACATGTCTCCTCTCCCCCATCTGCATGTCTCCTCCCCTATCTGCATGTCTCCTCCCCCTATCTGCATGTCTCCTCCCCCCTATCTGCATGTCTCCTCCCCCTATCTACATGTCTCCTCCCCCTATCTGCATGTCTCCTCCCCTATCTACATGTCTCCTCCCCTACATATGTCTCCTCCCCCTATCTACATGTCTCCTCCCCCTATCTACATGTCTCCTCCCCCTATCTACATGTCTCCTCCCCCATATCTACATGTCTCCTCCCCATATCTACATGTCTCCTCCCCCTATATGCATGTCTCCTCCCCTATCTACATGTCTCCTCCCCCTATCTACATGTCTCCTCCCCCTATCTACATGTCCCCCCCACCATCTACATGTCTCCTCCCCCATCTACATGTCTCCTCCTTCATCTACACTGATTGAAGTGGATTTAACAGGTGACATCAATAAGGGATCATATATTTCACCTGGATTCACCTGGTCAGTCTATATCACGGAAAAGCAGGTGTTCCTAATGTTTTGTCCACTCAGTACATTTCTCCAGCAGTAATAAGCTGTACTCACGTGTACGCCAGAGTAGCACTGAAATGCTTCCTTATGTAGGTCTCAAGGACGGGGTTAAAGTGCTGAAACTTTCTGTCTGCAATGAGTCCAATTATGAATACCTGCCAGAATCAAAACAGAAACACAGTCATTAAAAACACAAACCGTACGGTCACAAGAGTCGGGATGCAAAACTAGACCTTTTCTTTCTTCATTGAAAATGGACAAAAAAGGAGAGAGAGATTGGAAATGAGATTGGAAATAATGAAAAGCCAATTTTCTCTGTATTCTATTATTTTCTCCCAGATAATGTAAGACGAGTAGTCGTTCTTCCTCTCTGTAGTTTCTCTCTGGATAAGAGGAGCCGGCTGGTAATTACCTAGTCAAAGTAGACCATTACAAAACCACATCACATAACAGTTGCTGATACAGGCTTTGTACAATAAAGGTGCGTCAGAAGTTCAAATCAATGAAATAGTTACAAAAAGACATTGGGATGATGATTTAATATTATATAGTACGAGAACCAGCTCTATTAATGTAGAGATATTTAGTCGACTACTTTTTCAGCTTTAGAGAGATGTGTTTTAATTAAGACTGTGTCTGGCAGGAAAATACATGGGCTGTAGGATCTCATGCACGGTGTGTGTGTGTGTGTGTGTGGGTGTGTGTGTGTCACGGTGTGTGTGTGTGTGTGTGTGTGGGTGAGTGTGTGGGTGTGTGTGTGTAATACGATCCACCCTGTGATGTCACTTATCTGTGGTATAGACTACGGTCTGATGGCTCAAATACTTCATTCAGTGGAACGTTATCTATTAGGTAGGCCTCCCAACAGGTAGGGTAGGCCTCCCAACAGGTAGGGTAGGCCTCCCAACAGGTAGGGTAGGCCTCCCAACAGGTAGGCCAGGCCTCCCAACAGGTAGGGTAGGCCTCCCAACAGGTAGGCCAGGCCTCCCAACAGGTAGGCCAGGCCTCCCAACAGGTAGGCCAGGCCTCCCAACAGGTAGGCCAGGCCTCCCAACAGGTAGGCCAGGCCTCCCAACAGGTAGGCCAGGCCTCCCAACAGGCAGGGCAGGCCTCCCAACAGGCAGGCCTCCCAACAGGCAGGCCTCCCAACAGGCAGGCCTCCCAACAGGCAGGCCTCCCAACAGGTAGGCCTCCCAACAGGCAGGCCTCCCAACAGGTAGGCCTCCCAACAGGTAGGCCTCCCAACAGGCAGGCCTCCCAACAGGTAGGCCTCCCAACAGGTAGGCCTCCCAACAGGCAGGCCTCCCAACAGGCAGGCCTCCCAACAGGTAGGCCTCCCAACAGGCAGGCCTCCCAACAGGTAGGCCTCCCAACAGGTAGGCCTCCCAACAGGTAGGCCTCCCAACAGGTAGGCCTCCCTGTCCTCTGGTTGTCTCTAACCCAGGACCTGTCTTGTCTCTGGCACATAGCTAACATTCCTTAATGGTGGTAAGGTGTGTATTTAGCAGACTTTCAAAACCACACAATGCCTGAGGCAGACCAGAGGCAGAGAGACAATCTGGGACAACTTTTCTGTATTCTGTTTGTCCACACGGGATACTGTGAATCTATGTCAACTTTCTCTTTGACAACACACGCATACATTAGTAATGTGTATGAGTCATAGCTGTATGATACGGCCACACCGCCACAGTCTGGTACAACAGTATAATATCCTAACACACGAAACAGAACAAAATCAAATATTTAATGTGTGTGTGTGTGTGTGTTTTAAAAACAACCTGTACTTACCAAGGAATCAAACACCAGGGTGTCAAACGTGTCACTGTCTGAGTTCTCCATCATAATGTTAAACAGGGCATCAAGGGTGTCCTGCAGAAACTACAAGGACAAGAAACACAACGTGTTACAACAGAGAGAGGATATAAGTCCACCTCTAAAACAGCACCCTATTCCCTTATGGGGCTCTGCCAAAAGCAGTACACTATATGGGCAATAGGTTGCCATTTGAGAAGCACAAGTCATTGAAAAAAAAATCATGCATAAACATTCATTCTCATTGTTTGTCCATTCATTCATTCTCATTGTCTGTCTATTCATTCATTCTCTTTGTCTGTCTATTCATTCATTGCCATCCCCTAGTCAGACTCGGGTGGCGTGCATATTATCCACTGCTTCCGAGGATATGACTCGCTATATTACTCGGACCCTGGACAATAAAGTATACGAGCTCAGGGCGAGGATCACCTTCCAGAGAGACATCGGGGACTGTAACATACTCTGTTTAACGGAATCATGGCTCTCTTCTGGAGTTGTCCCCCTCCATTCAGCCAGCGGGGTTCTCCGTCCATCGAGAGGAGAACGGCGGAGGGATTTGATTTATGATTAACAACTCATGTTGTGATTTTGGTAACGTACAGGAAGTCCTTTTTGTTCTCCCGATCTGGAACACCTCACCATCAAATGCCGACCATGATTAGTGTAGTGTCAACAACGCAGCCACTGCCAGCTAGCCTACAAAGTCTCCCCTTACCCATCTGTCTATCGCCTCCTTTGAATTCCATGCTGTCACAGTTACCAGCCCTTTCAAGCTTAACATCCTTATCATTTATCGCCCTCCAGGTTCCCTCGGAGACTTCATCAATGTGCTTGATGCCTTGATAAGCTCCTTTCCTGAGGACGGCTCATCTCTCACATTTCTGGGCGACTTTAACCTCCCCATGTCTACCTTTGACTCATTCCTCTCTGCCTCCTTCTTTCCACTCCTCTCCTCTTTTGACCTCACCCTCTCACCTTCCCCCCCTACTCACAAGGCAGGCAATACGCTCGACCTCATCTTTACTAGATGCTGTTCTTCCACTAACCTCATTGCAACTCCCCTCCAAGTCTCCGACCACTACCTTGTATCCTTTTCCCTCTCGCTCTCATCCAACACTTCCCACACTGCCCCTACTCGGATGGTATCGCGCCGTCCCAACCTTCGCTCTCCTCTCCCCCGCTACTCTCTCCTCTTCCATCCTATCATCTCTTCCCTCTGCTCAAACCTTCTCAACCTATCTCCTGATTCTGCCTCCTCAACCCTCCTCTCTCCCTTTCTGCATCCTTTGACTCTCTATGTCCCCTATCCTCCAGGCCGGCTCGGTCCTCCCCTCCCGCTCCGTGGCTCGACGACTCATTGCGAGCTCACAGAACAGGGCTCCGGGCAGCCGAGCGGAAATGGAGGAAAACTCGCCTCCCTGCGGACCTGGCATCCTTTCACTCCCTCCTCTCTACATTTTCCTCTTCTGTCTCTGCTGCTAAAGCCACTTTCTACCACTCTAAATTCCAAGCATCTGCCTCTAACCCTAGGAAGCTCTTTGCCACCTTCTCCTCCCTCCTGAATCCTCCTCCCCCTCCTCCCTCTCTGCAGATGACTTCGTCAACCATTTTGAAAAGAAGGTCGACGACATCCGATCCTCGTTTGCTAAGTCAAACGACACCGCTGGTTCTGCTCACACTGCCCTGCCCTACCCTGTGCTCTGACCTCTTTCTCCCCTCTCTCTCCAGATGAAATCTTGCGTCTTGTGACGGCCGGCCACCCAACAACCTGCCCGCTTGACCCTATCCCCTCCTCTCTTCTCCAGACCATTTCCGGAGACCTTCTCCCTTACCTCACCTCGCTCATCAACTCATCCCTGACCGCTGGCTACGTCCCTTCCGTCTTCAAGAGAGCGAGAGTTGCACCCCTTCTGAAAAAACCTACACTCGATCCCTCCGATGTCAACAACTACAGACCAGTATCCCTTCTTTCTTTTCTCTCCAAAACTCTTGAACGTGCCGTCCTTGGCCAGCTCTCCCGCTATCTCTCTCAGAATGACCTTCTTGATCCAAATCAGTCAGGTTTCAAGACTAGTCATTCAACTGAGACTGCTCTTCTCTGTATCACGGAGGCGCTCCGCACTGCTAAAGCTAACTCTCTCTCCTCTGCTCTCATCCTTCTAGACATATCGGCTGCCTTCGATACTGTGAACCATCAGATCCTCCTCTCCACCCTCTCCGAGTTGGGCATCTCCGGCGCGGCCCACGCTTGGATTGCGTCCTACCTGACAGGTCGCTCCTACCAGGTGGCATGGCGAGAATCTGTCTCCTCACCACGTGCTCTCACCACTGGTGTCCCCCAGGGCTCTGTTCTAGGCCCTCTCCTATTCTCGCTATACACCAAGTCACTTGGCTCTGTCATAACCTCACATGGTCATTGCTATGCAGACGACACACAATTAATCTTCTCCTTTCCCCGTTCCTGTAGGTTCATGCTCTACAACATCCGCAGAGTACGACCCTGCCTCACACAGGAAGCGGCGCAGGTCCTAATCCAGGCACTTGTCATCTCCCGTCTGGATTACTGCAACTCGCTGTTGGCTGGGCTCCCTGCCTGTGCCATTAAACCCCTACAACTCATCCAGAACTCCGCAGCCCGTCTGGTGTTCAACCTTCCCAAGTTCTCTCACGTCACCCCGCTCCTCCGCTCTCTCCACTGGCTTCCAGTTGAAGCTCGCATCCGCTACAAGACCATGGTGCTTGCCTACGGAGCTGTGAGGGGAACGGCACCTGAGTACCTCCAGGCTCTGATCAGGCCCTACACCCAAACAAGGGCACTGCGTTCATCCACCTCTGGCCTGCTCGCCTCCCTACCACTGAGGAAGTACAGTTCCCGCTCAGCCCAGTCAAAACTGTTCGCTGCTCTGGCCCCCCAATGGTGGAACAAACTCCCTCACGACGCCAGGACAGCGGAGTCAATCACCACCTTCCGGAGACACCTGAAACCCCACCTCTTGAAGGAATACCTAGGATAGGATAAAGTAATCCTTCTCACCCCCCTTAAAAGATTTAGATGCACTATTGTAAAGTGGCTGTTCCACTGGATGTCATAAGGTGAATGCACCAATTTGTAAGTCGCTCTGGATAAGAGCGTCTGCTAAATGACTTAAATGTAAATGTAAATGTAATTACCTCTCAAGATAAATTATCTTCGGTTATCATTACTGCCTATGTGCAAACTGGAAACTGCTGACATCACATGTATTGTAGCTGGGGCCTTTAATAAAAGGAAATCTTAGGAAAATGTCAACAAAATTCTAAACACATCCTCTGTGCTACACGCACATCACAACCTCTGGATCATTGCCACCCGCCTCCCTTCTGCAAATCAGATCACACCTCTATTCTGCTCCTCCCCACCTATACGCAGAAACTTTGAGCAGGTAGAACCCATGGTGAGGACTGTTCAACGTTGGTCTGACCAATCAGAATCTATTCTTGATCACGCTCTAACCACTAGGCTACCTGCATGGAGGATGTTGTTACCACTGTGACGATTACAAAAGATCCAAACCATTACGAGACGCCAGCATTTGTGCAAAACTGAAAGTGCAAATTTAACCATGGCAAGGTGACATGGACGTGTACAAACAGACCAGCTATGACCTCCATTAGGCTCCGTAAGGCAATCACAGAGGTTAAACGACAGTACAGGGACAAAGTGGCCTCTCAATTCAACGGCTCAGACACGAGACGTATGTGACAGGGACTCCAGACAATCACTGATTATGAAAAGGCAAATCAAACCACATCACAGACACCGATGCCTCACTTCCAGGAAAACCACATCTAGCCACCGTCACGGGCCCCCGCCGCACACGAGTCCCCAGAGCAGACTAGCTGGCTGGAGTGTTTTTTACTGACAAATCCAAGAACTCATTTCCATTATCATGAAGTGCTTTGAGAGGCTAGTTAAGGACCATATCACCTCCATCTTACCTGACACCCAGGACCCACTTTAATTGCAAAATCTCATCATTAAGCTCGGGCCCTGGATCTGAACTCAGTCCTGTGGAACTGGGTGCTGGACTTCCTGACGGGCCGACCCCAAGAGGTGAAGGTAGGCAACAACACCTCTGCCACGCTGATCCTGAACAAGGTGAGCCCCACAGGGGTGGGTGCTCAGCCCCTTCCTGTACTCTGTGTTCACCCATTAAAGGCGTAAAATCAATCATCAAGTTTGCTGACGACAACAGTGTTAAGCCTGATTACCGACACTGACAAGACATCCTACTGGGAGGAGGTGAGAGCCCTGGCAGAGTGGTGCCAGGAAAATAACCACTCCCTCAACGTCAACAAAACCAAGGAGCTGATCGTAGACTACAGAGGACAGCAGAAAGAGCACGTCCCCATCCACATCGACGGGGCAGCAACGGAGAGGCCAAAAAGCTTCAAGTTCCTCTGCGTGCACACGTCCACCGACGACCTGAAACGGTCCCTTCACACAGACAAAGCGTTGAAGAAGGTGCAACAGAGCCTCTTCAACCTCAGGAGGGTGAAGAAATTGGGCCTCACTAACTCCTACAAATGGACAGTTGAGAGCATCCTGCCTGTCTGTATCAAAAACTGCGTGAAATGTATTTGGCTAAGGTGTACAGTTGGGGTCGAAATGTACACACACTTAGGTTGGAGTCATTAAAACTCGTTTTTTCAACCACTCTACACATTTCTTGTTAACAAACTATAGTTCTGGCAAGTCGGTTAGAACATCTACTTTGTGCATGACACAAGTAATTTTTCCAACAATTGTTAACAGACAGATTATTAAACTTATAATTCACTGTATCACAATTCCAGTGGGTCAGAAGTTTACATACACTAAGTTGACTGTGCCTTTAAACAGCTTGGAAAATTCCAGAAAATGATGTCATGGCTTTAGAAGTTTCTGATAGGCTAATTGACATCATTTGAGTCAATTGGAGGTGTACCTGTGATGTATTTCAAGGCCTACCTTCAAACTCAGTGCCTCTTTGCTTGACATGATGGGAAATCAAAAGAAAGAAATCAGTCAAGACCTCAGAAAAATTGTA
>NW_027039602.1:0-62500 GCF_034236695.1 Oncorhynchus nerka
AAATCAATAACTTGCTGACATCATATAACATTAATACATTAGCTATTTCTGAGACTCACTTAGATAATTAATTTGATGATACATCAGTAGAAATACAAGGATATAATATTTACAGAAGAGATGGGAATGCTTATGGCGGAGGTGTTGCTGTATATATTCAGAGCCATATCCCTGGAATGCTTATGGCGGAGGTGTTGCTGTATATATTCAGAGCCATATCCCTGTAATGTTTATAGGGGAGGTGTTGTATATATTCAGAGTCATATCCCTGTAATGCTTATAGGGGAGGTGTTGTATATATTCAGAGCCATATCCCTGTAATGTTTATAGGGGAGGTGTTGCTGTATATATTCAGAGCCATATTCCCTGTAATGTTTATGGGGGAGGTGTTGTATATATTCAGAGTCATATCCCTGTAATGCTTATAGGGGAGGTGTTGTATATATTCAGAGCCATATCCCTGTAATGTTTATAGGGGAGGTGTTGCTGTATATATTCAGAGCCATATCCCTGTAATGTTTATAGGGGAGGTGTTCCTGTATATATTCAGAGCCATATCCCTGTAATGTTTATAGGGGAGGTGTTGCTGTATATATTCAGAGCCATATCCCTGTAATGTTTATAGGGGAGGTGTTGCTGTATATATTCAGAGCCATATCCCTGTAATGTTTATAGGGGAGGTGTTGCTGTATATATTCAGAGCCATATTCCCTGTAATGTTTATAGGGAGGTGTTGCTGTATATATTCAGAGCCATATCCCTGTAATGTTTATAGGGAGGTGTTGCTGTATATATTCAGAGCCATATCCCTGTAATGTTTATAGGGGAGGTGTTGTATATATTCAGAGCCATATCCCTGTAATGTTTATAGGGGAGGTGTTGCTGTATATATTCAGAGCCATATACCTGTAATGTTTATAGGGGAGGTGTTACTGTATATATTCAGAGCCATATCCCTGTAATGTTTATAGGGGAGGTGTTGATGTATATATTCAGAGCCATATCCCTGTAATGTTTATAGGGGAGGTGTTGCTGTATATATTCAGAGCCATATTCCTGTAATGTTTATAGGGGAGGTGTTGTATATATTCAGAGCCATATCCCTGTAATGTTTATAGGGGAGGTGTTGCTGTATATATTCAGAGCCATATCCCTGTAATGTTTATAGGGGAGGTGTTGCCGTATATATTCAGAGCCATATCCCTGTAATGTTTATAGGGGAGGTGTTGCTGTATATATTCAGAGCCATATCCCTGTAATGTTTATAGGGGAGGTGTTCCTGTATATATTCAGAGCCATATCCCTGTAATGCTTATGGGGGAGGTGTTGTATATATTCAGAGCCATATCCCTGTAATGTTTATAGGGGAGGTGTTGTTGTATATATTCAGAGCCATATCCCTGTAATGTTTATAGGGGAGGTGTTGTTGTATATATTCAGAGCCATATCCCTGTAATGCTTATAGGGGAGGTGTTGCTGTATATATTCAGAGCCATATCCCTGTAATGCTTATAGGGGAGGTGTTCCTGTATATATTCAGAGCCATATCCCTGTAATGTTTATAGGGGAGGTGTTGCTGTATATATTCAGAGCCATATTCCTGTAATGTTTATAGGGGAGGTGTTGTATATATTCAGAGCCATATCCCTGTAATGCTTATAGGGGAGGTGTTCCTGTATATATTCAGAGCCATATCCCTGTAATGTTTATAGGGGAGGTGTTGCTGTATATATTCAGAGCCATATTCCTGTAATGTTTATAGGGGAGGTGTTGTATATATTCAGAGCCATATCCCTGTAATGTTTATAGGGGAGGTGTTGTATATATTCAGAGCCATATCCCTGTAATGCTTATAGGGGAGGTGTTCCTGTATATATTCAGAGCCATATCCCTGTAATGTTTATAGGGGAGGTGTTGTATATATTCAGAGCCATATCCCTGGAATGTTTATAGGGGAGGTGTTGTATATATTCAGAGCCATATCCCTGTAATGTTTATAGGGGAGGTGTTGCTGTATATATTCAGAGCCATATCCCTGTAATGTTTATAGGGGAGATGTTGCTGTATATATTCAGAGCCATATCCCTGTAATGTTTATAGGGGAGGTGTTGCTGTATATATTCAGAGCCATATCCCTGTAATGTTTATAGGGGAGGTGTTGTATATATTCAGAGCCATATCCCTGTAATGTTTATAGGGGAGGTGTTGCTGTATATATTCAGAGCCATATCCCTGTAATGTTTATGGGGGAGGTGTTGCTGTATATATTCAGAGCCATATCCCTGTAATGTTTATAGGGGAGGTGTTCCTGTATATATTCAGAGCCATATCCCTGTAATGTTTATAGGGGAGGTGTTACTGTATATATTCAGAGCCATATCCCTGTAATGTTTATAGGGGAGGTGTTACTGTATATATTCAGAGCCATATTCCTGTAATGTTTATAGGGGAGGTGTTGTATATATTCAGAGCCATATCCCTGTAATGTTTATAGGGGAGGTGTTGCTGTATATATTCAGAGCCATATCCCTGTAATGCTTATAGGGGAGGTGTTGCTGTATATATTCAGAGCCATATCCCTGTAATGTTTATAGGGGAGGTGTTGTATATATTCAGAGCCATATCCCTGTAATGCTTATAGGGGAGGTGTTGCTGTATATATTCAGAGCCATATCCCTGTAATGTTTATAGGGGAGGTGTTGTATATATTCAGAGCCATATCCCTGTAATGTTTATAGGAGGTGTTGTATATATTCAGAGCCATATCCCTGTAATGTTTATAGGGGAGGTGTTGCTGTATATATTCAGAGCCATATCCCTGTAATGTTTATAGGGGAGGTGTTGTATATATTCAGAGCCATATCCCTGTAATGTTTATAGGGGGAGGTGTTGTATATATTCAGAGCCATATCCCTGTAATGTTTATAGGGGAGGTGTTGCTGTATATATTCAGAGCCATATCCCTGTAATGTTTATAGGGGAGGTGTTGTATATATTCAGAGCCATATCCCTGTAATGTTTATAGGGGAGGTGTTGTATATATTCAGAGCCATATCCCTGTAATGTTTATAGGGGAGGTGTTGCTGTATATATTCAGAGCCATATCCCTGTAATGTTTATAGGGGAGGTGTTGCTGTATATATTCAGAGCCATATCCCTGTAATGTTTATAGGGGAGGTGTTCCTGTATATATTCAGAGCCATATCCCTGTAATGTTTATAGGGGAGGTGTTGCTGTATATATTCAGAGCCATATCCCTGTAATGTTTATAGGGGAGGTGTTACTGTATATATTCAGAGCCATATCCCTGTAATGTTTATAGGGGAGGTGTTGCTGTATATATTCAGAGCCATATCCCTGTAATGTTTATAGGGGAGGTGTTGTTGTATATATTCAGAGCCATATCCCTGTAATGTTTATAGGGGAGGTGTTGCTGTATGTATTCAGAGCCATATCCCTGTAATGTTTATAGGGGAGGTGTTGTATATATTCAGAGCCATATCCCTGTAATGTTTATAGGGGAGGTGTTGCTGTATATATTCAGAGCCATATCCCTGTAATGTTTATAGGGGAGGTGTTGCTGTATATATTCAGAGCCATATCCCTGTAATGTTTATAGGGGAGGTGTTGTATATATTCAGAGCCATATCCCTGTAATGTTTATAGGGGAGGTGTTGCTGTATATATTCAGAGCCATATCCCTGTAATGTTTATAGGGAGGTGTTGTATATATTCAGAGCCATATCCCTGTAATGTTTATAGGGGAGTGTTGTATATATTCAGAGCCATATCCCTGTAATGTTTATAGGGGAGGTGTTACTGTATATATTCAGAGCCATATCCCTGTAATGTTTATAGGGAGGTGTTCCTGTATATATTCAGAGCCATATCCCTGTAATGTTTATAGGGAGGTGTTCCTGTATATATTCAGAGCCATATCCCTGTAATGTTTATAGGGAGGTGTTCCTGTATATATTCAGAGCCATATCCCTGTAATGTTTATAGGGGAGGTGTTCCTGTATATATTCAGAGCCATATCCCTGTAATGTTTATAGGGAGGTGTTGTATATATTCAGAGCCATATCCCTGTAATGTTTATAGGGAGGTGTTGTATATATTCAGAGCCATATTCCTGTAATGTTTATAGGGGAGGTGTTGCTGTATATATTCAGAGCCATATCCCTGTAATGTTTATAGGGGAGGTGTTCTGTATATATTCAGAGCCATATCCCTGTAATGTTTATAGGGAGGTGTTCCTGTATATATTCAGAGCCATATCCCTGTAATGTTTATAGGGGAGGTGTTCCTGTATATATTCAGAGCCATATCCTGTAATGTTTATAGGGGAGGTGTTGCTGTATATATTCAGAGCCATATCCCTGTAATGTTTATAGGGGAGGTGTTACTGTATATATTCAGAGCCATATCCCTGTAATGTTTATAGGGAGGTGTTGCTGTATATATTCAGAGCCATATCCCTGTAATGTTTATAGGGGAGGTGTTGCTGTATATATTCAGAGCCATATCCCTGTAATGTTTATAGGGGAGGTGTTGCTGTATATATTCAGAGCCATATCCCTGTAATGTTTATAGGGAGGTGTTCCTGTATATATTCAGAGCCATATCCCTGTAATGTTTATAGGGGAGGTGTTGCTGTATATATTCAGAGCCATATCCCTGTAATGTTTATAGGGGAGGTGTTACTGTATATATTCAGAGCCATATCCCTGTAATGTTTATAGGGGAGGTGTTGCTGTATATATTCAGAGCCATATCCCTGTAATGTTTATAGGGGAGGTGTTGTTGTATATATTCAGAGCCATATCCCTGTAATGTTTATAGGGGAGGTGTTGCTGTATGTATTCAGAGCCATATCCCTGTAATGTTTATAGGGGAGGTGTTGTATATATTCAGAGCCATATCCCTGTAATGTTTATAGGGGAGGTGTTGCTGTATATATTCAGAGCCATATCCCTGTAATGTTTATAGGGGAGGTGTTGCTGTATATATTCAGAGCCATATCCCTGTAATGTTTATAGGGGAGGTGTTGTATATATTCAGAGCCATATCCCTGTAATGTTTATAGGGGAGGTGTTGCTGTATATATCCAGAGCCATATCCCTGTAATGCTTATAGGGGAGGTGTTGTATATATTCAGAGCCATATCCCTGTAATGCTTATAGGGGAGGTGTTGTATATATTCAGAGCCATATCCCTGTAATGTTTATAGGGGAGGTGTTACTGTATATATTCAGAGCCATATCCCTGTAATGTTTATAGGGGAGGTGTTCCTGTATATATTCAGAGCCATATCCCTGTAATGTTTATAGGGGAGGTGTTCCTGTATATATTCAGAGCCATATCCCTGTAATGTTTATAGGGGAGGTGTTCCTGTATATATTCAGAGCCATATCCCTGTAATGTTTATAGGGGAGGTGTTCCTGTATATATTCAGAGCCATATCCCTGTAATGTTTATAGGGGAGGTGTTGTATATATTCAGAGCCATATCCCTGTAATGTTTATAGGGGAGGTGTTGTATATATTCAGAGCCATATTCCTGTAATGTTTATAGGGGAGGTGTTGCTGTATATATTCAGAGCCATATCCCTGTAATGTTTATAGGGGAGGTGTTCCTGTATATATTCAGAGCCATATCCCTGTAATGTTTATAGGGGAGGTGTTCCTGTATATATTCAGAGCCATATCCCTGTAATGTTTATAGGGGAGGTGTTCCTGTATATATTCAGAGCCATATCCCTGTAATGTTTATAGGGGAGGTGTTGCTGTATATATTCAGAGCCATATCCCTGTAATGTTTATAGGGGAGGTGTTACTGTATATATTCAGAGCCATATCCCTGTAATGTTTATAGGGGAGGTGTTGCTGTATATATTCAGAGCCATATCCCTGTAATGTTTATAGGGGTGGTAGCTGTATATATTCAGAGCCATATCCCTGTAATGTTTATAGGGGAGGTGCTGCTGTATATATTCAGAGCCATATCCCTGTAATGTTTATAGGGGTGGTAGCTGTATATATTCAGAGCCATATCCCTGTAATGTTTATAGGGGAGGTGCTGCTGTATATATTCAGAGCCATATCCCTGTAATGTTTATAGGGGAGGTGTTGCTGTATATATTCAGAGCCATATCCCTGTAATGTTTATAGGGGAGGTGTTGCTGTATATATTCAGAGCCATATCCCTGTAATGTTTATAGGGGAGGAGTTACTGTATATATTCAGAGCCATATCCCTGTAATGCTTATGGGGGAGGTGTTGTATATATTCAGAGCCATATCCCTGTAATGCTTATAGGGGAGGTGTTGCTGTATATATTCAGAGCCATATCCCTGTAATGTTTATAGGGGAGGTGTTCCTGTATATATTCAGAGCCATATCCCTGTAATGCTTATGGGGGAGGTGTTGCTGTATATATTCAGAGCCATATCCCTGTAATGTTTATGGGGGAGGTGTTACTGTATATATTCAGAGCCATATCCCTGTAATGTTTATAGGGGAGGTGTTGTATATATTCAGAGCCATATCCCTGTAATGTTTATAGGGGAGGTGTTGCTGTATATATCCAGAGCCATATCCCTGTAATGCTTATAGGGGAGGTGTTGTATATATTCAGAGCCATATCCCTGTAATGCTTATAGGGGAGGTGTTGTATATATTCAGAGCCATATCCCTGTAATGTTTATAGGGGAGGTGTTACTGTATATATTCAGAGCCATATCCCTGTAATGTTTATAGGGGAGGTGTTCCTGTATATATTCAGAGCCATATCCCTGTAATGTTTATAGGGGAGGTGTTACTGTATATATTCAGAGCCATATCCCTGTAATGTTTATAGGGGAGGTGTTCCTGTATATATTCAGAGCCATATCCCTGTAATGTTTATAGGGGAGGTGTTACTGTATATATTCAGAGCCATATCCCTGTAATGTTTATAGGGAGGTGTTCCTGTATATATTCAGAGCCATATCCCTGTAATGTTTATAGGGAGGTGTTCCTGTATATATTCAGAGCCATATCCCTGTAATGTTTATAGGGAGGTGTTCCTGTATATATTCAGAGCCATATCCCTGTAATGTTTATAGGGGAGGTGTTCCTGTATATATTCAGAGCCATATCCCTGTAATGTTTATAGGGGAGGTGTTCCTGTATATATTCAGAGCCATATCCCTGTAATGTTTATAGGGGAGGTGTTGTATATATTCAGAGCCATATCCCTGTAATGTTTATAGGGGAGGTGTTGTATATATTCAGAGCCATATTCCTGTAATGTTTATAGGGGAGGTGTTGCTGTATATATTCAGAGCCATATCCCTGTAATGTTTATAGGGAGGTGTTCCTGTATATATTCAGAGCCATATCCCTGTAATGTTTATAGGGAGGTGTTCCTGTATATATTCAGAGCCATATCCCTGTAATGTTTATAGGGGAGGTGTTCCTGTATATATTCAGAGCCATATCCCTGTAATGTTTATAGGGGAGGTGTTGCTGTATATATTCAGAGCCATATCCCTGTAATGTTTATAGGGGAGGTGTTACTGTATATATTCAGAGCCATATCCCTGTAATGTTTATAGGGGAGGTGTTGCTGTATATATTCAGAGCCATATCCCTGTAATGTTTATAGGGGAGGTGTTGCTGTATATATTCAGAGCCATATCCCTGTAATGTTTATAGGGGAGGTGTTGTTGTATATATTCAGAGCCATATCCCTGTAATGTTTATAGGGGAGGTGTTGCTGTATATATTCAGAGCCATATCCCTGTAATGTTTATAGGGGTGGTAGCTGTATATATTCAGAGCCATATCCCTGTAATGTTTATAGGGGAGGTGCTGCTGTATATATTCAGAGCCATATCCCTGTAATGTTTATAGGGGAGGTGCTGCTGTATATATTCAGAGCCATATCCCTGTAATGTTTATAGGGGAGGTTTTGTTGTATATATTCAGAGCCATATCCCTGTAATGTTTATAGGGGAGGTGTTGCTGTATATATTCAGAGCCATATCCCTGTAATGTTTATAGGGGTGGTAGCTGTATATATTCAGAGCCATATCCCTGTAATGTTTATAGGGGAGGTGCTGCTGTATATATTCAGAGCCATATCCCTGTAATGTTTATAGGGGTGGTAGCTGTATATATTCAGAGCCATATCCCTGTAATGTTTATAGGGGAGGTGCTGCTGTATATATTCAGAGCCATATCCCTGTAATGTTTATAGGGGAGGTGCTGCTGTATATATTCAGAGCCATATCCCTGTAATGTTTATAGGGGAGGTGTTGCTGTATATATTCAGAGCCATATCCCTGTAATGTTTATAGGGGAGGTGTTCCTGTATATATTCAGAGCCATATCCCTGTAATGTTTATAGGGGAGGTGTTGCTGTATATATTCAGAGCCATATCCCTGTAATGTTTATAGGGGAGGAGTTACTGTATATATTCAGAGCCATATCCCTGTAATGCTTATGGGGGAGGTGTTGTATATATTCAGAGCCATATCCCTGTAATGCTTATAGGGGAGGTGTTGCTGTATATATTCAGAGCCATATCCCTGTAATGTTTATAGGGGAGGTGTTCCTGTATATATTCAGAGCCATATCCCTGTAATGCTTATGGGGGAGGTGTTGCTGTATATATTCAGAGCCATATCCCTGTAATGTTTATGGGGAGGTGTTACTGTATATATTCAGAGCCATATCCCTGTAATGTTTATAGGGAGGTGTTGCTGTATATATTCAGAGCCATATCCCTGTAATGTTTATAGGGGAGGTGTTCCTGTATATATTCAGAGCCATATCCCTGTAATGTTTATAGGGGAGGTGTTGTATATATCCAGAGCCATATCCCTGTAATGTTTATAGGGGAGGTGTTCCTGTATATATTCAGAGCCATATCCCTGTAATGCTTATGGGGGAGGTGTTGCTGTATATATTCAGAGCCATATCCCTGTAATGTTTATGGGGGAGGTGTTACTGTATATATTCAGAGCCATATCCCTGTAATGTTTATAGGGGAGGTGTTGCTGTATATATTCAGAGCCATATCCCTGTAATGTTTATAGGGGAGGTGTTCCTGTATATATTCAGAGCCATATCCCTGTAATGTTTATAGGGGAGGTGTTGCTGTATATATTCAGAGCCATATCCCTGTAATGTTTATAGGGGAGGAGTTACTGTATATATTCAGAGCCATATCCCTGTAATGCTTATGGGGGAGGTGTTGTATATATTCAGAGCCATATCCCTGTAATGCTTATAGGGGAGGTGTTGCTGTATATATTCAGAGCCATATCCCTGTAATGTTTATAGGGGAGGTGTTCCTGTATATATTCAGAGCCATATCCCTGTAATGCTTATGGGGGAGGTGTTGCTGTATATATTCAGAGCCATATCCCTGTAATGTTTATGGGGGAGGTGTTACTGTATATATTCAGAGCCATATCCCTGTAATGTTTATAGGGGAGGTGTTGCTGTATATATTCAGAGCCATATCCCTGTAATGTTTATAGGGGAGGTGTTCCTGTATATATTCAGAGCCATATCCCTGTAATGTTTATAGGGGAGGTGTTGTATATATCCAGAGCCATATCCCTGTAATGTTTATAGGGGAGGTGTTGCTGTATATATTCAGAGCCATATCCCTGTAATGTTTATAGGGGAGGTGTTGCTGTATATATTCAGAGCCATATCCCTGTAATGTTTATAGGGAGGTGTTGCTGTATATATTCAGAGCCATATCCTGTAATGTTTATAGGGAGGTGTTGTTGTATATATTCAGAGCCATATCCCTGTAATGTTTATAGGGGAGGTGTTGCTGTATATATTCAGAGCCATATCCCTGTAATGTTTATAGGGGAGGTGTTGCTGTATATATTCAGAGCCATATCCCTGTAATGTTTATAGGGGAGGTGTTGCTGTATATATCCAGAGCCATATCCCTGTAATGCTTATGGGGGAGGAGTTGCTGTATATATTCAGAGCCATATCCCTGTAATGTTTATAGGGGAGGTGTTACTGTATATATTCAGAGCCATATCCCTGTAATGTTTATAGGGGAGGTGTTGCTGTATATATTCAGAGCCATATCCCTGTAATGTTTATAGGGGAGGTGTTGCTGTATATATTCAGAGCCATATCCCTGTAATGTTTATAGGGAGGTGTTGCTGTATATATCCAGAGCCATATCCCTGTAATGCTTATGGGGAGGAGTTGCTGTATATATTCAGAGCCATATCCCTGTAATGTTTATAGGGGAGGTGTTGCTGTATATATTCAGAGCCATATCCCTGTAATGTTTATAGGGGAGGTGTTCCTGTATATATTCAGAGCCATATCCCTGTAATGTTTATAGGGGAGGTGTTGTATATATCCAGAGCCATATCCCTGTAATGTTTATAGGGGAGGTGTTGCTGTATATATTCAGAGCCATATCCCTGTAATGTTTATAGGGGAGGTGTTGCTGTATATATTCAGAGCCATATCCCTGTAATGTTTATAGGGGAGGTGTTGCTGTATATATTCAGAGCCATATCCCTGTAATGTTTATAGGGGAGGTGTTGCTGTATATATTCAGAGCCATATCCCTGTAATGTTTATAGGGGAGGTGTTGCTGTATATATTCAGAGCCATATCCCTGTAATGTTTATAGGGGAGGTGTTGCTGTATATATTCAGAGCCATATCCCTGTAATGTTTATAGGGGAGGTGTTGCTGTATATATTCAGAGCCATATCCCTGTAATGTTTATAGGGGAGGTGTTACTGTATATATTCAGAGCCATATCCCTGTAATGTTTATAGGGGAGGTGTTGCTGTATATATTCAGAGCCATATCCCTGTAATGTTTATAGGGGAGGTGTTGCTGTATATATTCAGAGCCATATCCCTGTAATGCTTAGAGAAGATCTCATGTCAAGTGTTATTGAAGTGTTGTGGTAGCAGGTTCACCTTCCTCATCTAAAGCCTTTTCTTTTGGGGTGTTGCTGTAGACCACCAGGTGCTAACAGTCTGTATCTAAATACAGTGGGTGAAATGCTTGGTAGTGTATGTGATGTAAACAGAGAGGTCTACTTTCTTGGGGACCTGAATTTTGGCTGGTTTTCATCAAGCAGGAAGCTTCTTACTGTAACCAGTGCCTGTAATCTGGTTCAGGTTATTAATCAACCAACCAGGGTGTTTACAAACACTACAGGAACAACATCATCCACATGTATCGATCACATGTTTACTAATACTGTCGAACATTGTTCTAAAGCTGTATCCGTACCCCTTGGATGTATCGATCACATGTTTACTAATACTGTCGAACATTGTTCTAAAGCTGTATCCCCTTGGATGTATCGATCACATGTTTACTAATACTGTCGAACATTGTTCTAAAGCTGTATCCGTACCCCTTGGATGTATCGATCACATGTTTACTAATACTGTCGAACATTGTTCTAAAGCTGTATCCGTACCCCTTGGATGTATCGATCACATGTTTACTAATACTGTCGAACATTGTTCTAAAGCTGTATCCGTACCCCTTGGATGTATCGATCACATGTTTACTAATACTGTCGAACATTGTTCTAAAGCTGTATCCCCTTGGATGTATCGATCACATGTTTACTAATACTGTCGAACATTGTTCTAAAGCTGTATCCGTACCCCTTGGATGTATCGATCACATGTTTACTAATACTGTCGAACATTGTTCTAAAGCTGTATCCCCTTGGATGTATCGATCACATGTTTACTAATACTGTCGAACATTGTTCTAAAGCTGTATCCGTACCCCTTGGATGTAGTGATCACATCTTTACTAATACTGTCGAACATTGTTCTAAAGCTGTATCCCCTTGGATGTATCGATCACATGTTTACTAATACTGTCGAACATTGTTCTAAAGCTGTATCCGTACCCCTTGGATGTATCGATCACATCTTTACTAATACTGTCGAACATTGTTCTAAAGCTGTATCCGTACCCCTTGGATGTATCGATCACATGTTTACTAATACTGTCGAACATTGTTCTAAAGCTGTATCCCCTTGGATGTATCGATCACATCTTTACTAATACTGTCGAACATTGTTCTAAAGCTGTATCCGTACCCCTTGGATGTATCGATCACATGTTTACTAATACTGTCGAACATTGTTCTAAAGCTGTATCCGTACCCCTTGGATGTATCGATCACAATTTTTATTTTTACATTTTTTATTTTATTTCACCTTTATTTTTAACCAGGTAGGCTAGTTGAGAACACCTTTATTTTTAACCAGGTAGGCTAGTTGAGAACACCTTTATTTAACCAGGTAGGCTAGTTGAGAACACCTTTATTTAACCAGGTAGGCCAGTTGAGAACACCTTTATTTAACCAGGTAGGCTAGTTGAGAACACCTTTATTTAACCAGGTAGGCTAGTTGAGGACACCTTTATTTAACCAGGTAGGCTAGTTGAGAACACCTTTATTTAACCAGGTAGGCTAGTTGAGAACACCTTTATTTAACCAGGTAGGCTAGTTGAGAACACCTTTATTTAACCAGGTAGGTCAGTTGAGAACACCTTTATTTAACCAGGTAGGCTAGTTGAGAACACCTTTATTTAACCAGGTAGGGCCAGTTGAGAACATCTTTATTTAACCAGGTAGTCCAGTTGAGAACACCTTTATTTAACCAGGTTGGCTAGTTGAGAACACCTTTATTTAACCAGGTAGGCCAGTTGAGAACACCTTTATTTAACCAGGTTGGCTAGTTGAGAACACCTTTATTTAACCAGGTAGGCTAGTTGAGAACACCTTTATTTAACCAGGTAGGCTAGTTGAGAACACCTTTATTTAACCAGGTAGGCTAGTTGAGAACACCTTTATTTAACCAGGTAGGCTAGTTGAGAACACGTTTATTTAACCAGGTAGGCTAGTTGAGAACACCTTTATTTAACCAGGTAGGCTAGTTGAGAACACCTTTATTTAACCAGGTAGGCCAGTTGAGAACACCTTTATTTAACCAGGTAGGCTAGTTGAGAACACCGTTATTTAACCAGGTAGGCTAGTTGAGAACACCTTTATTTAACCAGGTAGGCTAGTTGAGAACATCGTTATTTAACCAGGTAGGCTAGTTGATAACACCTTTATTTAACCAGGTAGGCTAGTTGAGAACACCTTTATTTAACCAGGTAGGCCAGTTGAGAACACCTTTATTTAACCAGGTAGGCCAGTTGAGAACACCTTTATTTAACCAGGTAGGCCAGTTGAGAACACCTTTATTTAACCAGGTAGGCTAGTTGAGAACACCTTTATTTAACCAGGTAGGCTAGTTGAGAACACCTTTATTTAACCAGGTAGGCTAGTTGAGAACACCTTTATTTAACCAGGTAGGCCAGTTGAGAACACCTTTATTTAACCAGGTAGGCTAGTTGAGAACACCTTTATTTAACCAGGTAGGCTAGTTGAGAACATCTTTATTTAACCAGGTAGGCTAGTTGAGAACACCTTTATTTAACCAGGTTGGCTAGTTGAGAACACCTTTATTTAACCAGGTAGGCCAGTTGAGAACACCTTTATTTAACCAGGTAGGCCAGTTGAGAACACCTTTATTTAACCAGGTAGGCTAGTTGAGAACACCTTTATTTAACCAGGTAGGCCAGTTGAGAACACCTTTATTTAACCAGGTAGGCCAGTTGAGAACACCTTTATTTAACCAGGTAGGCTAGTTGAGAACACCTTTATTTAACCAGGTAGGCTAGTTGAGAACACCTTTATTTAACCAGGTAGGCCAGTTGAGAACACCTTTATTTAACCAGGTAGGCCAGTTTAGAACACCTTTATTTAACCAGGTAGGCTAGTTGAGAACACCTTTATTTAACCAGGTAGGCTAGTTGAGAACAGCTTTATTTAACCAGGTAGGCTAGTTGAGAACACCTTTATTTAACCAGGTAGGCCAGTTGAGAACACCTTTATTTAACCAGGTAGGCTAGTTGAGAACACCTTTATTTAACCAGGTAGGCTAGTTGAGAACATCTTTATTTAACCAGGTAGGCTAGTTGAGAACACCTTTATTTAACCAGGTAGGCTAGTTGAGAACACCGTTATTTAACCAGGTAGGCTAGTTGAGAACACCTTTATTTAACCAGGTAGGCTAGTTGAGAACACCGTTATTTAACCAGGTAGGCTAGTTGAGAACACCTTTATTTAACCAGGTAGGCTAGTTGAGAACACCTTTATTTAACCAGGTTGGCTAGTTGAGAACACCTTTATTTAACCAGGTAGGCTAGTTGAGAACACCTTTATTTAACCAGGTAGGCTAGTTGAGAACACCTTTATTTAACCAGGTAGGCTAGTTGAGAACACCTTTATTTAACCAGGTTGGCTAGTTGAGAACACCTTTATTTAACCAGGTTGGCTAGTTGAGAACACCTTTATTTAACCAGGTAGGCTAGTTGAGAACACCTTTATTTAACCAGGTAGGCTAGTTGAGAACACCTTTATTTAACCAGGTAGGCTAGTTGAGAACACCTTTATTTAACCAGGTAGGCTAGTTGAGAACACCTTTATTTAACCAGGTTGGCTAGTTGAGAACACCTTTATTTAACCAGGTAGGCTAGTTGAGAACACCTTTATTTAACCAGGTAGGCTAGTTGAGAACACCTTTATTTAACCAGGTAGGCTAGTTGAGAACACCTTTATTTAACCAGGTTGGCTAGTTGAGAACACCTTTATTTAACCAGGTTGGCTAGTTGAGAACACCTTTATTTAACCAGGTAGGCTAGTTGAGAACACCTTTATTTAACCAGGTAGGCTAGTTGAGAACACCTTTATTTAACCAGGTAGGCTAGTTGAGAACACCTTTATTTAACCAGGTAGGCTAGTTGAGAACACCTTTATTTAACCAGGTAGGCTAGTTGAGAACACCTTTATTTAACCAGGTAGGCTAGTTGAGAACACCTTTATTTAATCAGGTAGGCTAGTTGCGAACATCTTTATTTAACCAGGTAGGCTAGTTGAGAACACCTTTATTTAACCAGGTAGGCTAGTTGAGAACACCGTTATTTAACCAGGTAGGCTAGTTGAGAACACCTTTATTTAACCAGGTAGGCTAGTTGAGAACACCTTTATTTAACCAGGTAGGCTAGTTGAGAACACCTTTATTTAATCAGGTAGGCTAGTTGCGAACATCTTTATTTAACCAGGTAGGCTAGTTGAGAACACCTTTATTTAACCAGGTAGGCTAGTTGAGAACACCGTTATTTAACCAGGTAGGCTAGTTGAGAACACCTTTATTTAACCAGGTTGGCTAGTTGAGAACACCTTTATTTAACCAGGTAGGCTAGTTGAGAACACCTTTATTTAACCAGGTTGGCTAGTTGAGAACACCTTTATTTAACCAGGTTGGCTAGTTGAGAACACCTTTATTTAACCAGGTAGGCTAGTTGAGAACACCTTTATTTAACCAGGTAGGCTAGTTGAGAACAAGTTCTCATTTACAACTGTGACATGGCCAAGATAAAGCAAAGCAGTTCGACACAAACAACAACATAGAGTTACACATGGAGTAAACAAACATACAGTCAATAATACAGTAGAACAAGTCTATATACAGTGAGTGCAAATGAGGTAAGATAAGGGAGGTAAGGCAAAAAATAGGCCATGGTGGCGAAGTAATTACAACATAGCAATTAAATACTGGAACGGTAGGATGTGCAGAGGATGAATGTGCAAGTAGAGATACTGTGGTGCAAAGGAACAAGATGAATAAATAAATACAGTATGGGGATGAGGTAGTTGGATGAGCTATTTACAGATGGGCTATGTACAGGTGCAGTGATATGTGTGCTGCTCTGACAGCTGGTGCTTAAAGCTATTGAGGGAGATACGAGTCTCCAGCTTCAGTGATTTTTGCTATTCGTTCCAGTCATTGGCAGCAGAGAACTGGGAGGAAAGGCGGCCAAATGAGCAATTGGCTTTGAGAGTGACTAGTGAGATACACCTGCTGGAGCGCGTGCTATGGGTGGGTGCTGCTATGGTGACCAGTGAGATACACCTGCTGGAGCGCGTGCTATGGGTGGGTGCTACTATGGTGACCAGTGAGATACACCTGCTGGAGCGCGTGCTATGGGTGGGTGCTACTATGGTGACCAGTGAGATACACCTGCTGGAGCGCGTGCTATGGGTGGGTGCTACTATGGTGACCAGTGAGATACACCTGCTAGAGCGCGTGCTATGGGTGGGTGCTACTATGGTGACCAGTGAGATACACCTGCTGGAGCGCGTGCTATGGGTGGGTGTTGCTATGGTGACCAGTGAGATACACCTGCTGGAGCGCGTGCTATGGGTGGGTGCTACTATGGTGACCAGTGAGATACACCTGCTGGAGCGCGTGCTATGGGTGGGTGTTGCTATGGTGACCAGTGAGATACACCTGCTGGAGCGCGTGCTATGGGTGGGTGCTGCTATGGTGACCAGTGAGATACACCTGCTGGAGCGCGTGCTATGGGTGGGTGTTGCTATGGTGACCAGTGAGATACACCTGCTGGAGCGCGTGCTATGGGTGGGTGTTGCTATGGTGACCAGTGAGATACACCTGCTGGAGCGCGTGCTATGGGTGGGTGCTACTATGGTGACCAGTGAGCTGAGATAAGGCAATATATATATACATATCCAGGAAAGCCAAAGTTCCAACCGCTGGGCCTAAAATAGTGTATCAGAGATCATACAAAACATTTTGCTGTGACTCGATGTGTTAAAAATATTTGTTTGATCTGATGTGATTAATGAGGAGCATCCAGACGCTGCACTTTGATGAATTTATGGAATTGCTTTTTCCCAATTATTGATAAACATGAACCTGTTAAAGAAACTGACTGTTCGAACTGTTAAGGCTCCATATGGATTGATGAGGAATTTAAAAACTGTATTGGTTGAAAGAGATGTGGGCAACAGGAAGTGGCTAATAAGTCTGGCTGCACATCTGACTTACTGCAAAAGGAGAAATGATGTGACTAAACTGAACAAAAAGAATAAGAAACTGTATTATGAAGCCAAGATCAACGGTATAAAGAATTATGGGGAAAAAAATGTAGAAGTATTTTAAATGAAATTATGAGCAGAAAGACAAATTCAACTCCGTCTTTCAACCAATCAGATGGCTTATTCATCACCAACCCATTTGATTAGTCTAATGATTACCTCATTTGCAAAGTGGGTCAACTTTGGCAGGAAACGCCAACAATGAACAGTGAGCCATCTTACTCACGCATAACAAAAATAATTATGAAAGAAAAGCAAGTTTGAATGTTGTAAAGTTAGTGTGGGACAGGTGGATTTTTTTTTCTCTTATAGATCAATAATGACAAACCTCCTGGCATTGACCACTTAGATGGAAAGCTACTGAGGATGGTAGCTGACTCTATAGCCACTCCTATCTGTCATATCTTTAATCTGAGCCTAGAGGAAAGTCTTTGTCCTCAGGCCTGGAGGGAATCCAAAGTCATTCCACTACCCAAGAGTGGTAAAGCGGCCTTTACTGGTTCTAACAGCATACCAATCAGCTTGCTGCTAGCTCTTAAGCTCTTAACTGTTGAAAAAAAATATGGCGTTTGACCAAATACAATGCTATTTCTCTGTAAACAAATGAACAACAGATTTTTATATAGTGAAGGGCACTCGTCATGTACTGCACTGACACAAATGACTGCTGATTGGTTGAAGGAAATTGATAATAAGAAGATTGTGGGAGCCGTACAGTTAGATTTCAGTACAGCCTTATTGACCTTATTGACCTTATTGACCGAAACCTGTTGCTGAGAAAAACGTGTTACGGATTTTCAACGTTCGCCACATCATGGATTCAGAGATATCTATATATTTTTATTTATTTTTTTTTACCTTTATTTAACCAGGCAAGTCAGTTAAGAACAAATTCTTATTTTCAATGACGGCCTAGGAACAGTGGGTGAACTGCCTGTTCAGGGGCAGAACGACAGATTTGTACCTTGTCAGCTCGGGGGTTTGAACTCGCAACCTTCCGGTTACTAGTCCAACACTCTAACCACTAGGCTACCCTGCCACCTCTACAATCTAACCACTAGGCTACCCTGCCGCCCCATCTAATATAACTCAGACGGTTTGCTTTTAATGGAAGCTTCTCTAATGTCAATGTCATGCCCTGGCCATAGAGAGGCTTTGATTCTCTATTTGGGTATAGGCCAGGGTGTGACTAAGGTGGGCATTCTAGTTTCTTTATTTCTATGTTTTCTGTTTCTATGTTTTGGCCGGGTATGGTTCTCAATCAGGGACAGCTGTCTATCGTTGTCTCTGATTGGTGATCATACTTAGGCAGCCCTTTTTCCTTTTCATTTTTGTGGGTAGATGTCTTTGTTAGTGGCACTATAGCCCTAGTCAGCTTCACGTTCGTTTTTGTTGGTTCTTGTTTGTTTTTTTGGGCGACATTTATAATAAAGAGAAATGTACGCTCACCACGCTGCACATTGGTCCATTCCGTACGACGATTGTTACAGTCAAACATGTCTGACTTTAAAAAAATATTTATTTTAACAAAAAACTGTGACTGTGCTGTATACGCAGGTAGCTTCACTTTTTCACGTGATCAGATGAAAAACATCGTGACTGGTTGGGTTTCATGTCACAACAAAATGGAATCCATTTTTTTTTTCAGTTAAATTACGTCTTTACTATTAGGCCCATAATTATTATTGATTTTTAGAGTCCCGCCTCCAGATTTCACGGTATAATTCACACTCTGGATCACAGTCAGCATTTTGACCATGATCCATGTGTTAAGGTAAACATGTGTTAAGGTAAACATGTGTTAAGATAAAGAGTTTCTTTTCCTCATAGTTGTGCATTTGGGATAAACACTATTTATCCTGTTTTTTATTCTGAACTGACCCCCCCACACACACACACACACACACACACACACACACACACACACACACACACACACACACACACACACACACACACACACACACACACACACACACACACACACACACACACACACCAGAGAGAACAATGTCCAGGCAGCTCCCAGGCTGTAACATGTTCGAGGCCTTACTGTAACACCTGTTCTCACACCATTCCCTCATCAGAGAGCGATGCCAACCGCCTGCCATGCGGGCTATACCATCCACAGAGACCAGAGAGGTGACAGTCCTGGGCTACACCATCCACAGAGACCAGAGAGGTGTCAGTCCTGGGCTATACCATCCACAGAGACCAGAGGGGTGTCAGTCCTGGGCTATACCATCCACAGAGACCAGAGAGGTGTCAGTCCTGGGCTATATCATCCACAGAGACCAGAGAGGTGTCAGTCCTGGGCTATACCATCCACAGAGACCAGAGAGGTGTCAGTCCTGGGCTATACCATCCACAGAGACCAGAGAGGTGTCAGTCCTGGGCTATACCATCCACAGAGACCAGAGAGGTGTCAGTCCTGGGCTATACCATCCACAGAGACCAGAGAGTTGTCAGTCCTGGGCTATACCATCCACAGAGACCAGAGGGGTGTCAGTCCTGGGCTATACCATCCACAGAGACCAGAGAGTTGTCAGTCCTGGGCTATACCATCCACAGAGACCAGAGAGGTGTCAGTCCTGGGCTATACCATCCACAGAGACCAGAGGGGTGTCAGTCCTGGGCTATACCATCCACAGAGACCAGAGAGGTGTCAGTCCTGGGCTATATCATCCACAGAGACCAGAGAGGTGTCAGTCCTGGTCTATACCATCCACAGAGACCAGAGAGGTGTCTGTCCTGGGCTATACCCTCCACAGAGACCAGAGAGGTGTCAGTCCTGGGCTATACCATCCACAGAGACCAGAGAGGTGTCAGTCCTGGGCTATACCATCCACAGAGACCAGAGAGGTGTCAGTCCTGGGCTATACCATCCACAGAGACCAGAGAGGTGTCAGTCCTGGGCTATACCATCCACAGAGACCAGAGAGGTGTCAGTCCTGGGCTATACCATCCACAGAGACCAGAGAGGTGTCAGTCCTGGGCTATACCATCCACAGAGACCAGAGAGGTGTCAGTCCTGGGCTGGAGACCAGAGAGGTGTCAGTCCTGGGCTATACCATCCACATAGACCAGAGAGGTGTCAGTCCTGGGCTATACCATCCACAGAGACCAGAGTGTCAGTCCTGGGCTATACCATCCACAGAGACCAGAGAGGTGTCAGTCCTGGGCTATACCATCCACAGAGACCAGAGAGGTGTCAGTCCTGGGCTATACCATCCACAGAGACCAGAGAGGTGTCAGTCCTGGGCTATACCAGTCCCGGAAGAGAAAATATTGACATACGAGAATCTCAGGTATATTACAAAAACCCTCCCTCCCTCTATCCTTACTCTCTCCCTCCATTCTTACTCCCTCCCTCTCTCCCTCAATATGCCGTCCCTCCCAATGTTATTCCAGAATACCTCTGGTAGTGTTGAGCAGGTGATGTTATTCCAGAATACCTCTGGTAGTGTTGAGCAGGTCCTGTTGTTCCAGAATACCTCTGGTAGTGTTGAACAGGTCCTGTTGTTCCAGAATACCTCTGGTAGTGTTGAACAGGTCCTGTTGTTCCAGAATACCTCTGGTAGTGTTGAGCAGGTCCTGTTGTTCCAGAATACCTCTGGTAGTGTTGAGCAGGTCCTGTTGTTCCAGAATACCTCTGGTAGTGTTGAGCAGGTCATGTTGTTCCAGAATGTGTTGAGCAGGTCCTGTTGTTCCAGAATACCTCTGGCAGTGTTGAGCAGGTCCTGTTGTTCCAGAATACCTCTGGTAGTGTTGAACAGGTCCTGTTGTTCCAGAATACCTCTGGTAGTGTTGAGCAGGTCCTGTTGTTCCAGAATACCTCTGGTAGTGTTGAGCAGGTCCTGTTATTCCAGAATACCTCTGGTAGTGTTGAGCAGGTCCTGTTATTCCAGAATACCTCTGGTAGTGTTGAGAAGGTCCTGTTGTTCGAGAATACCTCTGGTAGTGTTGAGCAGGTCCTGTTGTTCCAGAATACCTCTGGTAGTGTTGAGCAGGTCATGTTATTCCAGAATACCTCTGGTAGTGTTGAGCAGGTCCTGTTATTCCAGTTCCCTGTTATTCCAGAATACCTCTGGTAGTGTTGAGCAGGTCCTGTTGTTCCAGAATACCTCTGGTAGTGTTGAGCAGGTCCTGTTGTTCCAGAATACCTCTGGTAGTGTTGAGCAGGTCCTGTTGTTCCAGAATACCTCTGGTAGTGTTGAGCAGGTCATGTTATTCCAGAATACCTCTGGTAGTGTTGAGCAGGTCCTGTTGTTCCAGAATACCTCTGGTAGTGTTGAGCAGGTCCTGTTATTCCAGAATACCTCTGGTAGTGTTGAGCAGGTCCTGTTGTTCCAGAATACCTCTGGTAGTGTTGAGCAGGTCCTGTTGTTCCAGAATACCTCTGGTAGTGTTGAGCAGGTCCTGTTATTCCAGAATACCTCTGGTAGTGTTGAGCAGGTCCTGTTGTTCCAGAATACCTCTGGTAGTGTTGAGCAGGTCCTGTTGTTCCAGAATACCTCTGGTAGTGTTGAGCAGGTCCTGTTGTTCCAGAATACCTCTGGTAGTGTTGAGCAGGTCCTGTTATTCCAGAATACCTCTGGTAGTGTTGAGCAGGTCTTGTTGGACCACAGCTTTGGTTAGACGAGGGTGATTTGACAGTGTCTGGTCAGGGATAACTTCACAGTATAACGTCTTTATATATATACAGTGCCTTGCGAAAGTATTCGGCCCCCTTGAACTTGGCGACCTTTTGCCACATCTGCGCTTTTAACGGACCTCTGAGACTATCACAGTGCAGGTGCATTTATACGGAGACTTGATTACACACAGGTGGATTGTATTTATCATCATTAGTCATTTAGGTCAACATTGGATCATTCAGAGATCCTCACTGAACTTCTGGAGAGAGTTTGCTGCACTGAATGTAAAGGGGCTGAATAATTTTGCACGCCCAATTTTTCAGTTTTTGATTTGTTAAAAAAGTTTGAAATATCCAATAAATGTCGTTCCACTTCATGATTGTGTCCCACTTGTTGTTGATTCTTCACAAAAAAATACAGTTTTATATCTTTATGTTTGAAGCCTGAAATGTGGCAAAAGGTCGCAAAGTTCAAGGGGGCCGAATACTTTCGCAAGGCACTGTATATATATATATATATATATATGAGAGAGGGAAAGTATATATTCTGGATATGAAACTGTTTATTTGATTTCCTATTTTGATATTGAATATTGTTGAGGAATAGTTTTCAAGTCAGTGTTTACTGTGCTGTTTACACCTCCTGTATCCTGGTCACCTGACAAACACACTTTGATTTGATCTTGGCATCTTCTTAGCCATGCAAATCTGAAAATGTTATTCATGTAATGGGGATTATTTAATGGGAATTGTTAATTGGGGGTTATTTAATGGGGGTTGTTAATTAGGGGTTGTTTAATGGGAATTGTTAATTGGGGGTTATTTAATGGGGTTGTTAATTGGGGGTTGTTTAATGGGAATTGTTAATTAGGGGTTGTTTAATGGGGGTTGTTTAATGGGGTTGTTAATTGGGGGTTGTTTAATGGGAATTGTTAATTAGGGGTTGTTTAATGGGGGTTGTTTAATTAGGGGTTGTTTAATGGGAATTGTTAATTGGGTGTTGTTTAATGGGGTTATTTAATGGGGTTGTTTAATGGGGTTATTTAATGGGAATTGTTAATTGGGGGTTGTTTAATGGGGGTTGTTTAATGGGGTTGTTTAATGGGAATTGTTAATTGGGGGTTGTTTAATGGGGGTTGTTTAATGGGGGTTATTTAATGGGGGTTGTTTAATGGGGGTTATTTAATGGGGTTGTTTAATGGGGGTTGTTTAATGGGGATTGTTTAATGGGGTTATTTAATGGGGGTTATTTAATGGGGGTTGTTTAATGGGGGTTATTTAATGGGGGTTGTTTAATGGGGTTATTTAATGGGGTTGTTTAATGGGGGTTATTTAATGGGGTTATTTAATGGGGGTCACTTCAATCACCCCATGTCTTACTGTTACGTGGGGCTTGTCTCTCAACAGTCCAGATGATTCATTGCTTTATCTAAAGTAAGACAGTTACCACAGCATGAAGGTACAGTCTACTGTCTGGGTAATGGGGCATACTGCACATACCAGACCCCTGCTATAGTGATGGACAGGTGAGGAATGTCTTGAATACTCTACAGCATGAGCCCTCACCAGACCAGACCCCTGCTATAGTGATGGACAGGTGAGGAATGTCTTGAATACTCTACAGCATGAGAGCCCTCACCAGACCAGACACCTGTTATAGTGATGGACAGGTGAGGAATATCTTGAATACTCTACAGCATGAGAGCCCTCACCAGACCAGACACCTGTTATAGTGATGGACAGGTGAGGAATATCTTTAAACAATTGAAAATGGCGGCAAGAGATTTGCTGACTTTGTCAGACTGAACAGAATGAGGAAGAGAATGTTGCAGAGTCTCCTCCCCTCTCCTCCCCCTCACCACTCATCCCACCTCTCTCCCTCCCCTCCCCCTCATCCCCCTCCCCTCACCCCTCATCCCCCCTCCCACCTGCTCACCCCCTCCTCCCCCTCACCCCACCTCTCTCTCTAGCTAGGTGTTGTGTTAGTGTAGGCAGCTAGCTAGGTGTTGTGTTAGTGTAGAGGCAGCTAGCTAGGTGTTGTGTTAGCTAGGTGTTGTGTTAGCTAGGTGTTGTGTTAGTGTTAGCTAGGTGTTGTGTTGTGTAGAGGCAGCTAGCTAGGTGTTGTGTTAGCTAGGTGTTGTGTTAGCTAGGTGTTGTGTTAGTGTTAGCTAGGTGTTGTGTAGAGGCAGCTAGCTGGGTGTTGTTTGTGTAGAGTCATGTGTCTTGTGTTGACAACCAAGTGACAGGTGCAACATGTGGTCACTCCTCTAAGTATAGAAACACCCAATCTAATTTGAAGCCTTCCCTTCATCGCTCTCTCTCTCTCTCTCTGTCTCTCTGTCTCTTTGTCTCTCTGTCTCCCTGTCTCTCTGTCTCTGTCTCTGTCTCTCTCTCTGTCTGTCTCTCTCTGTCTCTCTGTCTCTCTGTCTCTCTCGCTGTCTGTCTCTCTCTGTCTCTCTCTCTGCACCATCCTGTGTGACTTTATTTGGACTAAGAAAATACACTTTACGACACTGTCATGAAGCATTACGACCATCATATAATCATATAATCCAAGTACGTCTATCACGTACATGGCTTAACGTCAGTCATCAGTCAAACAGAGGGTGTCTTGTCCTGCTCCTGAAATGTGCTCCTTGTCAATAAAAATATATATTTAACATAAACATACTGCTGACACATAGGCTATGTGTCAATGTTTAATGTTTATAATGATAATGATCCTATCTATAGACCTGTTGTGGCATATAATGTGTTACAGTGTTATGATCCTATCTATAGACCTGTTGTGGCATATAATGTGTTACAGTGTTATGATCCTATCTATAGACCTGTTGTGGCATATAATGTGTTACAGTGTTATGATCCTATCTATAGACCTGTTGTGGCATATAATGTGTTACAGTGTTATGATCCTATATAATGACATGTTATATGATCCTATATAATGACATGTTATGGTCCTATATAATGACATGTTATGATCCTATATAATGACATGTTATGATCCTATATAATGACATGTTATATGATCCTATATAATGACATGTTATATGATCCTATCTATAGACCTGTTGTGGCATATAATGTGTTACAGTGTTATGATCCTATATAATGACATGTTACGATCCTATATAATGACATGTTATGATCCTATATAATGACATGTTATGATCCTATATAATGACATGTTATATGATCCTATATAATGACATGTTATGGTCCTATATAATGACATGTTATATGATCCTATATAATGACATGTTATATGATCCTATATAATGACATGTTATGATCCTATATAATGACATGTTATGATCCTATATAATGACATGTTATGATCCTATATAATGACATGTTATGATCCTATATAATGACATGTTATGATCCTATATAATGACATGTTATGATCCTATATAATGACATGTTATGATCCTATATAATGACATGTTACGATCCTATATAATGACATGTTATGATCCTATA
The DNA here is from genome assembly GCF_034236695.1 of Oncorhynchus nerka. NCBI lineage: Eukaryota > Metazoa > Chordata > Actinopteri > Salmoniformes > Salmonidae > Oncorhynchus > Oncorhynchus nerka. Next base: position 25,154 of record NW_027039602.1, read on the forward strand.
TAATGACATGTTATGATCCTATATAATGACATGTGTTACGATCCTATATAATGACATGTTATGATCCTATATAATGACATGTTATGATCCTATATAATGACATGTTATGATCTATATAATGACATGTTATGTCCTATATAATGACATGTTATGATCCTATATAATGACATGTTATGATCCTATATAATGACATGTTAGATCCTATATAATGACATGTTATGATCCTATATAATGACATGTTATGATCCTATATAATGACAATGATCATATAATGACATGTTATGATCCTATATAATGACATGTTATATGATCCTATATAATGACATGTTATATGATCCTATATAATGACATGTTATCCCTATATAATGACATGTTATGATCCTATATAATGACATGTTATGATCCTATATAATGACATGTTATGATCCTATATAATGACATGTTATGATCCTATAATGACATGTTATGATCTATATAATGACATGTTATGATCTGTATAATGACATGTTATGATCCTATATAATGACATGTTATGATCCTATATAATGACATGTTATGATCCTATATAATGACATGTTATGATCTATATAATGACATGTTATGATCCTATATAATGACATGTTATGATCCTATATAATGACATGTTATGATCCTATATAATGACATGTTATGATCCTATGTTTGTATCCTATATAATGACATGTTATGATCCTATATAATGACATGTTATGATCATATAATGACATGTTATGATCCTATATAATGACATGTTATGATCCTATATAATGACATGTTATGATCCTATATAATGACATGTTATGATCCTATATAATGACATGTTATGATCCTATATAATGACATGTTATGATCCTATATAATGACATGTTATGATCCTATATAATGACATGTTATGATCATATAATGACATGTTATGATCCTATATAATGACATGTTATGATCCTATATAATGACATGTTATGATCATAATGACATGTTATGATCTATATAATGACATGTTATGATCCTATATAATGACATGTTATAATATAATGACATGTTATGATCCTATATAATGACATGTTATGGTCCTATATAATGACATGTTATGATCCTATATAATGACATGTTATGATCCTATATAATGACATGTTATGATCCTATATAATGACATGTTATGATCCTATATAATGACATGTTATGATCCTATATAATGACATGTTATGATCCTATATAATGACATGTTATGATCCTATATACATGACATGTTTATGATCCTATATAATGACATGTTATGATCCTATATAATGACATGTTATGATCCTATATAATGACATGTTATGATCCTATATAATGACATGTTATGATCCTATATAATGACATGTTATGATCCTATATAATGACATGTTATGATCCTATATAATGACATGTTATGATCCTATATAATGACATGTTATGATCCTATATAATGACATGTTATGATCCTATATAATGACATGTTATGATCCTATATAATGACATGTTATGATCCTATATAATGACATGTTATGATCCTATATGACATGTTATGATCCTATATAATGACATGTTATGATCCTATATAATGACATGTTATGATCCTATATAATGACATGTTATGATCCTATATAATGACATGTTATGATCCTATATAATGACATGTTATGATCCTATATAATGACATGTTATGATCCTATATAATGACATGTTATGATCCTATATAATGACATGTTATGATCCTATATAATGACATGTTATATGATCCTATATAATGACATGTTATGATCCTATATAATGACATGTTATGATCCTATATAATGACATGTTATGATCCTATATAATGACATGTTATATATAATGATCCTATATAATGACATGTTACATGTTATGATCCTATATAATGACATGTTATGATCCTATATAATGACATGTTATGATCCTATATAATGACATGTTATGATCCTATATAATGACATGTTATGATCCTATATAATGACATGTTATATGATCCTATATAATGACATGTTATGATCATATATAATGACATGTTATGATCTATATAATGACATGTTATGATCCTATATGACATGTTATGATCCTATATAATGACATGTTATGATCCTATATAATGACATGTTATGATCCTATATAATGACATGTTATGATCCTATATAATGACATGTTATGATCCTATATAATGACATGTTATGATCCTATATAATGACATGTTATGATCCTATATAATGACATGTTATGATCCTATATAATGACATGTTATGATCCTATATAATGACATGTTATGATCCTATATAATGACATGTTATGACACTTTATGTCAGCTGGTATGACATGTTTATGACTGTAGATATGAATGAACCCTTTAGCACAAGGTTATTCCAACTGTAGACCTATATAGAATGAGCCCTTCAACCCAGGGTTATTCCAACTGTAGACCTATATAGAATAAACCCCTCAACCCAGGGTTAGTCCACCTGTAGACCTATATAGAATGAGCCCTTCAACCCAGGGTTAGTCCACCTGTAGACCTATATAGAATAAACCCTTCAACCCAGAGTTAGTCCACCTGTAGACCTATATAGAATAAACCCCTCAACCCAGGGTTAGTCCACCTGTAGACCTATATAGAATGAGCCCTTCAACCCAGGGTTATTCCACCTGTAGACCTATATAGAATGAGCCCTTCAACCCAGGGTTAGTCCACCTGTAGACCTATATAGAATAAACCCCTCAACCCAGGGTTAGTCCACCTGTAGACCTATATAGACCCCTCAACCCAGGGTTAGTCCACCTGAATAAAATGCCCTTCAACCCAGGGTTAGTCCACCTGTAGACCCATATAGAATAAACCCTTCAACCCAGAGTTAGTCCACCTGTAGACCTATATAGAATAAACCCCTCAACCCAGGGTTAGTCCACCTGTAGACCTATATAGAATGAGCCCTTCAACCCAGGGTTATTCCACCTGTAGACCTATATAGAATGAGCCCTTCAACCCAGGGTTAGTCCACCTGTAGACCTATATAGAATAAACCCCTCAACCCAGGGTTAGTCCACCTGTAGACCTATATAGAATAAAGCCTTCAACCCAGGGTTAGTCCACCTGTAGACCTATATAGAAGGAGCCCTTCAACCCAGGGTTATTCCACCTGTAGACCTATATAGAATAAACCCCTCAACCCAGGGTTAGTCCACCTGTAGACCTATATAGAATAAACCCTTCAACCCAGGGTTAGTCCACCTGTAGACCTATATAGAATGAGCCCTTCAACCCAGGGTTAGTCCACCTGTAGACCAATATAGAATGATCCCAACTTCAGCCTTCAAGAGCCTGAGAATGTGCTATTCTTTCTTTCATATCATATTGGATTCAGGCCTTGGCAACCAAGTGGGTAACCAGGTGTGGGCACTTCTAGCTAACTGAGTACCAGACAAAAGGAGACAACTATCAGATATACTCTGACCCCGGAGGACTGGAGTTACCCACCCCTCCTGTGCTATATCCCACCCTGCCTTCGTCAGAACGGCCATTCTCTTCCCTCCACATACCGACATACAGGGGGATTTCTGGTTGCCAGGCAGCACAATCACAAACTCCAATACAGAGTAGATTAGAGCAGGTGCAGTGGCCTGCTGCTAGACGGTTAGGGGCTAGGGGTTAGGGGGCTAGGGGTAGGAGGCTAGGGGGGGGCTAGGGTTAGGAGGTTAGGGGCTAGGGGTTAGGAGGTTAGGGGCTAGGGGTTAGGAGGCTAGGGGTAGGGGGGGCTAGGGATTAGGGGGCTAGGGGTTAGGGGGCTAGGGGTTAGGAGGCTAGGGGTTAGGGGCTAGTTGGCACCAAGGATCACTTCACTGTGGCTGGTGGTAATTCCTGTCACCCAGCCTCTCTCTCTCTCTCCCCTCCCTCTCCCCTCTCGCTCTCACCCCCTCTCCCCTCTTTCTCCCTCTCCCCCTGTCTCTCCCCTCTCGCTCTCACCCTCTCTCCCCTCTTTCTCCTCTCCCCTGTCTCTCCCCTCTCCCTCTCTCCCTCTTTCTCCCTCTCCCCTCTCCCTCTCCCTCTGTCTCTCTCCCTCTCCCCTCTCGCTCTCACCCTCTCTCCCCTCTCTCTCCCTCTCCCCTCTCCCTCCCTCTCTCTCCCCTTTATCTCTCTCTCTCTCACTCCACTCTCCCTCTCCCCTCTCCCTCTCTCCCCTCTCCCTCTCTCTCTGTCTTTCTCTCCCTCTCCCCTCTCGCTCTCACTCTCTCCCTGTCTCTCCCCCCTCTCCCACACTCCCCATCTCAATTCAATTCAAGGGTCTTTATTGGCATGGTATTGCCAAATCAAGTGAACTAATTAATAAACAAAAGTGAATTAAACAATGAAAAGTGAACAGTAAACATTACACTCACACAAGTTCCAGAAGAATAAAGACATTTTCAAATGTCACAGCATGTGTGTGTATATACAGTGTTGTAACGATGTGCAGTATAGTTAACGTACAAACGGGAAATTAACAGAAACTTGGGTTGAATTTACAATGGTGTCTGTTCTTCACACACATCCTGTTGCTGTGACGACACACTGTGGTATTTCACCCAGTAGATATGGGAGTTTATCAAGATTGGATTTGTTTTCTAATTCTTTGTGTATCTGTGTAATGTGAGTGAAATATGTGTCTCTAATATGGTCATGCATTTGGCAGGAGGTTAGGAAGTGCAGCTCAGTTCATCTCTGTCTCTGTCTGTCTCTCTCTCTCTCCTCTCTCTCTGTCTCTCACTTCCCCTTCTCCCTCTCCTTCTCTGTCTCTCTCTCTCTCTGTCTCGGGTTTCGAGACAGACACACCCACACACACACCCACACACACACACACACACACACACCACACACACACACACACACACACACACACCCACACACACACACACACACACACACCCACACACACATACACACACACACACACACACACACACACACAGGTGGCAGTCGCAGTCATAGGGTTGTTAGCTAAATGACTGTTCGTCAATAAATGGTTAAAAGCTATCAGCCTAAAATTGGTCTCAGGTCATAAAGACATTCCTCAAGCAAACACAGGGCAGTACATCAGTCCCATAAACACTCAACAACCCACTTCTAGTGATAACAGTGTTTTATTACATTAGGGAGATTACAATGTGAAGGCTACTAGGAACTCTTTTATTAACCTTGTCTCCTCCGGGGAGCCTCAAGGTTCAGCGCCACAACGGCCTGATGAACTCTGTTGATATCAGTGCTGTCTGTTTTCACTTGGCTTTCTGTTGGGCTCTACTGTTGACCAGGGCTCTACTGTTGACCAGGGTACTGTTGACCAGGGCTCTAATGTTGACCAGGGCTCTAATGTTGACCAGGGCTCTAATGTTGACCAGGGCTCTAATGTTGACCAGGGCTCTACTGTTGACCAGGGCTCTACTGTTGACCAGGGTACTGTTGACCAGGGCTCTAATGTTGACCAGGGTACTGTTGACCAGGGCTCTAATGTTGACCAGGGCTCTAATGTTGACCAGGACCCTATAGGGCTCTACTGTTGACCAGGGGCTCTACTGTTGACCAGGGGCTCTGCTGTTGACCAGGGTACTGTTGACCAGGGCTCTAATGTTGACCAGGGCTCTACTGTTGACCAGAGCTCTACTGTTGACCAGGGTACTGTTGACCAGGACTCTAATGTTGACCAGGGCTCTACTGTTGACCAGGGCTCTACTGTTGACCAGGGTACTGTTGACCAGGGCTCTAATGTTGACCAGGGCTCTAATGTTGACCAGGACCTATAGGGCTCTACTGTTGACCAGGGGCTCTACTGTTGACCAGGGGCTCTGCTGTTGACCAGGGGCTCTGCTGTTGACCAGGGGCTCTACTGTTGACCAGGACCCATAGGGCTCTACTGTTGACCAGGACTCTACTGTTGACCAGGACCCATAGGGCTCTACTGTTGACCAGGACCCATAGGGCTCTACTGTTGACCAGGACCCATAGGGCTCTACTGTTGATCAGGACCCATAGGGCTCTACTGTTGACCAGGGCTCTACTGTTGACCAGGACCCATTGGGCTCTACTGTTGACCAGGACTCATAGGGCTCTACTGTTGACCAGGTCCCATAGGGCTCTACTGTTGACCAGGACCCATAGGGCTCTACTGTTGACCAGGACCCATAGGGCTCTACTGTTGACCAGGGTACTGTTGACCAGGACTCTAATGTTGACCAGGGCTCTACTGTTGACCAGGGCTCTACTGTTGACCAGGACCTATAGGGCTCTACTGTTGACCAGGGGCTCTACTGTTGACCAGGGGCTCTGCTGTTGACCAGGGTACTGTTGACCAGGACTCTAATGTTGACCAGGGCTCTAATGTTGACCAGGGCTCTAATGTTGACCAGGACCTATAGGGCTCTACTGTTGACCAGGGGCTCTACTGTTGACCAGGGGCTCTGCTGTTGACCAGGGGCTCTGCTGTTGACCAGGGGCTCTACTGTTGACCAGGACCCATAGGGCTCTACTGTTGACCAGGACTCTACTGTTGACCAGGACCCATAGGGCTCTACTGTTGACCAGGACCCATAGGGCTCTACTGTTGACCAGGACCCATAGGGCTCTACTGTTGATCAGGACCCATAGGGCTCTACTGTTGACCAGGGCTCTACTGTTGACCAGGCCCCATTGGGCTCTACTGTTGACCAGGACTCATAGGGCTCTACTGTTGACCAGGTCCCATAGGGCTCTACTGTTGACCAGGACCCATAGGGCTCTACTGTTGACCAGGACCCATAGGGCTCTACTGTTGACCAGGCCCCATAGAGCTCTACTGTTGACCAGGACCCATTGGGCTCTACTGTTGACCAGGACCCATTGGGCTCTACCGTTGACCAGGTCCCATTGAGCTCTACTGCTGACCAGGACCCATTGGGCTCTACTGTTGACCAGGACCCATAGGGCTCTACTGTTGACCAGGACCCATAGGGCTCTACTGCTGACCAGGTCCCATTGGGCTCTACTGCTGACCAGGACCCATTGGGCTCTACTGTTGACCAGGACCCATAGGGCTCTACTGTTGACCAGGACCCATAGGGCTCTACTGCTGACCAGGACCCATTGGGCTCTACTGTTGACCAGGACCCATAGGGCTCTACTGTTGACCAGGACCCATAGGGCTCTTGTTGACCAGGACCCATAGGGCTATACTGCTGACCAGGACCCATTGGGCTCTACTGTTGACCAGGACCCATAGGGCTCTACTGTTGACCAGGACCCATAGGGCTCTACTGCTGACCAGGACCCATTGGGCTCTACTGTTGACCAGGACCCATTTGGGCTCTACTGTTGACCAGGACCCATGGGGAATATTTCCTTTGGGACTCACCCTACTCTGAAACTACAGTACCAGTGACCCACCCAGTCATGAAGTAAAGATAGCAAAACGTGCTTCTCCACAGCAGCTGGCCCACATGATGCCATTCCTTAACAGTCGCTATAAGATAGTTCTTTCTAATGGTCAGGTGGAGAACAATAATTTAGTTTGGGCTAGAGTGGAGTTTCCCTATGTCACGAATATTACCGAAGGTGACTCCCCTTCTTGTTCAGGTGGCGCAAAACGTCGCCGGTCTACTAGCTATCGCTGATCCGTTGTTCTGTGTTCGTTTAGTTCTGTCTAATTGGTATCACCTGTTTCTTGTTTGGTTGTTAGGATAGGGTTATATATAGTCTGTTCAGCCCGCTTCTGTTTCGTGCGGGCTTGTTCTCCTGTTTCTTTGTTTGAGTGTATTTTGTTGGCTTTTGGGTTTCACGCTGTCCGTTTATATTTCTGTTCATTTGTGTTTCCACTTTTGTACATGTTATGTTTCCAGGACATTAAAGCGTGTTGTTTTTCCCACATCCTTTGCTCTCTGCGCCTGACTCCACACCTCTTCACTCATTTACACCCTAAGAGTTTATTTGGAGAACAATAATTTAGTTTGGGCTAGAGTGGAGTTTCCCTAAGAGCTTATTTCAGAAAAATAATATATTTGAATTGATAGCAAAACCCAAAGCTTTCTTATCATAATGAATCAGGATTTTAGCTTGGACTGACCTCAAACGATACTTTATCTTTCTGGTTGTACTGGGAAATAATTACAACTACAAACTGGACAAATATTTGTGGAAATAATGTTGGTGTTTGCTTGGACCCCTACAGTATTCAATGATACTACAGTATTCAATGATACTACGGTATTCAATGATACTACAGTATTCAATGATACTACAGTATTCAATGATACTACAGTATTCAATGATACTACACTATTCAATGATACTACAGTATTCAATGATACTACAGTATTCAATGATACTCTACAGTATTCAATGATACTACAGTATTCAATGATACTACAGTATTCAATGATACTACAGTATTCAATGATACTACAGTATTCAATGATACTACGGTATTCAATGATACTACGTATTCAATGATACTACAGTATTCAATGATACTACAGTATTCAATGATACTACAGTATTCAATGATACTACAGTATTCAATGATACTACAGTATTCAATGATACTACAGTATTCAATGATACTACAGTATTCAATGATACTTTACAGTATTCAATGATACTACACTATTCAATGATACTACAGTATTCAATGATACTACAGTATTCAATGATACTACAGTATTCAATGATACTACGGTATTCAATGATACTTTACAGTACTCAATGATACTACAGTATTCAATGATACTACAGTATTCAATGATACTACAGTATTCAATGATACTACAGTATTCAATGATACTACAGTATTCAATGATACTACAGTATTCAATGATACTACAGTATTCAATGATACTCTTACAGAACTCAATGATACTACGGTATTCAATGATACTACGGTATTCAATGATACTTTACAGTACTCAATGATACTACAGTATTCAATGATACTACAGTATTCAATGATACTACAGTATTCAATGATACTACAGTATTCAATGATACTACACTATTCAATGATACTACAGTATTCAATGATACTACAGTATTCAATGATACTACAGTATTCAATGATACTCTTACAGAACTCAATGATACTACAGTATTCAATGATACTACGGTATTCAATGATACTACAGTACTCAATGATACTACAGTATTCAATGATACTACAGTATTCAATGATACTACAGTATTCAATGATACTCTACAGTATTCAATGATACTACAGTATTCAATGATACTACGGTATTCAATGATACTCTACAGTATTCAATGATACTCTACAGTATTCAATGATACTACAGTATTCAATGATACTACGGTATTCAATGATACTACAGTATTCAATGATACTACGGTATTCAATGATACTACAGTATTCAATGATACTCTACAGTATTCAATGATACTACAGTATTCAATGATACTACGGTATTCAATGATACTACGGTATTCAATGATACTACAGTATTCAATGATACTCTTACAGAACTCAATGATACTACAGTATTCAATGATACTACGGTATTCAATGATACTACAGTATTCAATGATACTACGGTATTCAATGATACTACAGTATTCAATGATACTCTTACAGAACTCAATGATACTACAGTATTCAATGATACTACGGTATTCAATGATACTACGGTATTCAATGATACTCTACAGTATTCAATGATACTCTTACAGTACTCAATGATACTACAGTATTCAATGATACTACGGTATTCAATGATACTCTACAGTATTCAATGATACTACGGTATTCAATGATACTCTACAGTATTCAATGATACTACGGTATTCAATGATACTACAGTACTCAATGACACTACAGTATTCAATGATACTCTTACAGTACTCAATGATACTACAGTATTCAATGATACTCTTACAGAACTCAATGATACTACAGTACTCAATGATACTCTACAGTATTCAATGATACTACAGTATTCAATGATACTACACTATTCAATGATACTCTACAGTATTCAATGATACTACAGTATTCAATGATACTACAGTATTCAATGATACTACAGTATTCAATGATACTACAGTATTCAATGATACTACAGTACTCAATGATACTCTACAGTATTCAATGATACTACAGTACTCAATGATACTACAGTATTCAATGATACTACAGTATTCAATGATACTACAGTATTCAATGATACTACAGTATTCAATGATACTACAGTATTCAATGATACTACGGTATTCAATGATACTACAGTATTCAATGATACTACAGTATTCAATGATACTACGGTATCCAATGATACTTTACAGTACTCAATGATACTACACTATTCAATGATACTACAGTATTCAATGATACTACAGTATTCAATGATACTACAGTATTCAATGATACTACAGTATTCAATGATACTACGGTATTCAATGATACTACGGTATTCAATGATACTTTACAGTACTCAATGATACTACAGTATTCAATGATACTACAGTATTCAATGATACTACAGTATTCAATGATACTACAGTATTCAATGATACTACAGTATTCAATGATACTACGGTATTCAATGATACTACAGTATTCAATGATACTACAGTATTCAATGATACTACACTATTCAATGATACTACAGTATTGCATTTCATTGAACAGCATTTCACTGTAAGGTCTACTACACCTGTTGTATTCAGCATTTCACTGTAAGGTCTACTACACCTGTTGTATTCAGCATTTCACTGTAAGGTCTACTACACCTGTTGTATTCAGCATTTCACTGTAAGGTCTACTACACCTGTTGTATTCAGCATTTCACTGTAAGGTCTACTACACCTGTTGTATTCAGCATTTCACTGTAAGGTCTACTACACCTGTTGTATTCAGCATTTCACTGTAAGGTCTACTACACCTATTTTATTCAGCATTTCACTGTAAGGTCTACTACACCTGTTGTATTCAGCATTTCACTGTGAGGTCTACTACACCTGTTGTATTCAGCATTTCACTGTAAGGTCTACTACACCTGTTGTATTCAGCATTTCACTGTTAGGTCTACTACACCTGTTGTATTCAGCATTTCACTGTAAGGTCTACTACACCTGTTGTATTCAGCATTTCACTGTAAGGTCTACTACACCTGTTGTATTCAGCATTTCACTGTAAGGTCTACTACACCTGTTGTATTCAGCATTTCACTGTAAGGTCTACTACACCTGTTGTATTCAGCATTTCACTGTAAGGTCTACTACACCTGTTGTATTCAGCATTTCACTGTAAGGTCTACTACACCTGTTGTATTCAACATTTCACTGTAAGGTCTACTACACCTGTTGTATTCAGCATTTCACTGTAAGGTCTACTACACCTGTTTTATTCAGCATTTCACTGTAAGGTCTACTACACCTGTTGTATTCAGCATTTCACTGTGAGGTCTACTACACCTGTTGTATTCAGCGTTTCACTGTAAGGTCTACTACACCTGTTGTATTCAGCATTTCACTGTGAGGTCTACTACACCTGTTGTATTCAGCATTTCACTGTAAGGTCTACTACACCTGTTGTATTCAGCATTTCACTGTAAGGTCTACTACACCTGTTGTATTCAGCATTTCACTGTGAGGTCTACTACACCTGTTGTATTCAGCATTTCACTGTAAGGTCTACTACACCTGTTGTATTCAGCATTTCACTGTAAGGTCTACTACACCTGTTGTATTCAGCATTTCACTGTGAGGTCTACTACACCTGTTGTATTCAGCGTTTCACTGTAAGGTCTACTACACCTGTTGTATTCAGCATTTCACTGTAAGGTCTACTACACCTGTTGTATTCAGCATTTCACTGTAAGGTCTACTACACCTGTTGTATTCAGCATTTCACTGTAAGGTCTACTACACCTGTTGTATTCAGCATTTCACTGTAAGGTCTACTACACCTGTTGTATTCAGCATTTCACTGTAAGGTCTACTACACCTGTTGTATTCAGCATTTCACTGTGAGGTCTACTACACCTGTTGCATTCAGCATTTCACTGTAAGGTCTACTACACCTGTTGTATTCAGCATTTCACTGTAAGGTCTACTACACCTGTTGTATTCAGCATTTCACTGTGAGGTCTACTACACCTGTTGTATTCAGCATTTCACTGTAAGGTCTACTACACCTGTTGTATTCAGCATTTCACTGTAAGGTCTACTACACCTGTTGTATTCAGCATTTCACTGTGAGGTCTACTACACCTGTTGTATTCAGCATTTCACTGTAAGGTCTACTACACCTGTTGTATTCAGCATTTCACTGTAAGGTCTACTACACCTGTTGTATTCAGCATTTCACTGTGAGGTCTACTACACCTGTTGCATTCAGCATTTCACTGTAAGGTCTACTACACCTGTTGTATTCAGCATTTCACTGTAAGGTCTACTACACCTGTTGTATTCAGCATTTCACTGTGAGGTCTACTACACCTGTTGTATTCAGCATTTCACTGTAAGGTCTACTACACCTGTTGTATTCAGCATTTCACTGTAAGGTCTACTACACCTGTTGTATTCAGCATTTCACTGTGAGGTCTACTACACCTGTTGTATTCAGCATTTCACTGTAAGGTCTACTACACCTGTTGTATTCAGCATTTCACTGTAAGGTCTACTACACCTGTTGTATTCAGCATTTCACTGTGAGGTCTACTACACCTGTTGTATTCAGCGTTTCACTGTAAGGCCTACTACACCTGTTGTATTCAGCATTTCACTGTAAGGTCTACTACACCTGTTGTATTCAGCATTTCACTGTAAGGTCTACTACACCTGTTGTATTCAGCATTTCACTGTAAGGTCTACTACACCTGTTGTATTCAGCATTTCACTGTAAGGTCTACTACACCTGTTGTATTCAGCATTTCACTGTAAGGTCTACTACACCTGTTGTATTCAGCATTTCACTGTGAAGTCTACTACACCTGTTGTATTCAGCATTTCACTGTAAGGTCTACTACACCTGTTGTATTCAGCATTTCACTGTAAGGTCTACTACACCTGTTGTATTCAGCATTTCACTGTAAGGTCTACTACACCTGTTGTATTCAGCATTTCACTGTAAGGTCTACTACACCTGTTGTATTCAGCATTTCACTGTAAGGTCTACTACACCTGTTGTATTCAGCATTTCACTGTAAGGTCTACTACACCTGTTGTATTCAGCATTTCACTGTAAGGTCTACTACACCTGTTGTATTCAGCATTTCACTGTGAGGTCTACTACACCTGTTGTATTCAGCATTTCACTGTAAGGTCTACTACACCTGTTGTATTCAGCATTTCACTGTGAGGTCTACTACACCTGTTGTATTCAGCATTTCACTGTAAGGTCTACTACACCTGTTGTATTCAGCATTTCACTGTAAGGTCTACTACACCTGTTGTATTCAGCATTTCACTGTAAGGTCTACTACACCTGTTGTATTCAGCATTTCACTGTAAGGTCTACTACACCTGTTGTATTCAGCATTTCACTGTAAGGTCTACTACACCTGTTGTATTCAGCATTTCACTGTAAGGTCTACTACACCTGTTGTATTCAGCATTTCACTGTAAGGTCTACTACACCTGTTGTATTCAGCATTTCACTGTAAGGTCTACTACACCTGTTGTATTCAGCATTTCACTGTAAGGTCTACTACACCTGTTGTATTCAGCATTTCACTGTAAGGTCTACTACACCTGTTGTATTCAGCATTTCACTGTAAGGTCTACTACACCTGTTGTATTCAGCATTTCACTGTAAGGTCTACTACACCTGTTGTATTCAGCATTTCACTGTAAGGTCTACTACACCTGTTGTATTTCTGCATTTTTCTGCAAATCTTTTATTTTATTTGATATAGGGAATAGGGCTCTGGTTTAAAGTAGTGTACTATATAGGGAATAGGGCTCTGGTTTAAAGTAGTGTACTATATAGGGAATAGGGCTCTGGTCTATAGTAGTGCACTATATAGGGAATAGGGCTCTGGTTTAAAGTAGTGTACTATATAGGGAATAGGGCTCTGGTCTATAGTAGTGCACTATATAGGGAATAGGGCTCTGGTCTAAAGTAGTGTACTATATAGGGAATAGGGCTCTGGTCTATAGTAGTGTACTATATAGGGAATAGGGTTCTGGTCTAAAGTAGTGTACTATATAGGGAATAGGGCTCTGGTCTAAAGTAGTGTACTATATATAGGGAATAGGGCTCTTGTCTAAAGTAGTGTACTATATATAGGGAATAGGGTTCTGGTCTAAAGTAGTGTACTATATAGGGAATATGGCTCTGGTCTATAGTAGTGTACTATATAGGGAATAGGGCTCTGGTCTATAGTAGTGTACTATATATAGGGAATAGGGTTCTGGTCTAAAGTAGTGTACTATATATAGGGAATAGGGCTCTGGTCTAAAGTAGTGTACTATATATAGGGAATAGGGTTCTGGTCTAAAGTAGTGTACTATATAGGGAATAGGGCTCTCGTCTAAAGTAGTGTACTATATAGGGAATAGGGAGCCATTGGGGACGTAATAATAGAGCCTTGGTATACTACTATTTAATACAATGAATCCAAGTTGTTGTGTAATGAACGTTGTTTGATATGTTAATCAGTGAGAGGTTGAATAGATGCATCAGTCTCTGATGTGCTGATAAACCCCCAATTGCAGATCGGTAGATCTGTTTGTAGCTTTGTTGTCTGGAGGCGTGTGTGTGTGTGTGTGTGTGTGTGTGTGTGTGTGTGTGTGTGTGTGTGTGTGTGTGTGTGTGTGTGTGTGTGTGTGTGTGTTTAGATGTGTTCGTAGCTGTGTTGTGTTTATTAAGGCTAGATGAAAGAGCTTTAGAACAATACAGACTGACCCAGATTGGACACAATTCAACAGAGACCCTTTTACAATTTTCCGATGAAGTTGACAGAGACATCTACTGTTTGGGGAGTTGACAGAGACATCTACTGTTTGGGGAGTTGACAGAGACATCTACTGTTTGGGGAGTTGACAGAGACATCTACTGTTTGGGGAGTTGACAGAGACATCTACTGTTTGGGGAGTTGACAGAGGATCTACTGTTTGGGGAGTTGACAGAGACATCTACTGTTTGGGGAGTTGACAGAGACGGGGCTTCGACAGAGACATCTACTGTTTGGGGAGTTGACAGAGACATCTACTGTTTGGGGAGTTGACAGAGACATCTACTGTTTGGGGAGTTGACAGAGACATCTACTGTTTGGGGAGTTGACAGAGACGGGGCTTCGACAGAGACATCTACTGTTTGGTGATTCGACAGAGACATCTACTGTTTGGGAAGTTGACAGAGACATCTACTGTTTGGGGAGTTGACAGAGACATCTACTGTTTGGGGAGTTGACAGAGACATCTACTGTTTGGGGAGTTGACAGAGACGGGGCTTCGACAGAGACATCTACTGTTTGGGGAGTTGACAGAGACATCTACTGTTTGGGGATTTGACAGAGACATCTACTGTTTGGGGAGTTGACAGAGACATCTACTGTTTGGGGAGTTGACAGAGACGGGGCTTCGACAGAGACATCTACTGTTTGGGGAGTTGACAGAGACATCTACTGTTTGGGGAGTTGACAGAGACATCTACTGTTTGGTGATTCGACAGAGACATCTACTGTTTGGGGAGTTGACAGAGACATCTACTGTTTGGGGAGTTGACAGAGACATCTACTGTTTGGGGAGTTGACAGAGACATCTACTGTTTGGTGATTCGACAGAGACATCTACTGTTTGGTGATTTGACAGAGACATCTACTGTTTGGGGAGTTGACAGAGACATCTACTGTTTGGTGATTTGACAGAGACATCTACTGTTTGGGGAGTTGACAGAGACATCTACTGTTTGGGGAGTTGACAGAGACGGGGCTTCGACAGAGACATCTACTGTTTGGGGAGTTGACAGAGGAGCTTTAAGCTACAGCTCCATAGTATGAGGACTAATTATAATTTGATATCAAATGTTTTGGACTGTCTAAAACAGCTTGTCGAGGGGGAAACACCCTGATAGACCATCTCACCATTGGGGAGGCAGCCTAGATAGACCATCTCACCATTGGGGAGGCAGCATAGATAGACCATCTCACCATTGGGGAGGCAGCATAGATAGACCATCTCACCATTGGGGAGGCAGCCTAGATAGACCATTTCACCATTGGGGAAACACCCTGATAGACCATCTCACCATTGGGGAAACACCCTGATAGACTATCTCACCATTGGGGAGGCAGCCTAGATAGACCATCTCACCATTGGGGAGGCAGCCTAGATAGACCATCTCACCATTGGGGAGGCAGCCTAGATAGACCATTTCACCATTGGGGAAACACCCTGATAGACCATCTCACCATTGGGGAAACACCCTGATAGACCATCTCACCATTGGGGAGGCAGCCTAGATAGACCATCTCACCATTGGGGAAACACCCTGATAGACCATCTCACCATTGGGGAGGCAGCCTTGATAGACCATTTCACCATTGGGGAGGCAGCCTAGATAGACCATCTCACCATTGGGGAGGCAGCCTAGATAGACCATCTCACCATTGGGGAGGCAGCCTAGATAGACCATCTCACCATTGGGGAAACACCCTGATAGACCATCTCACCATTGGGGAGGCAGCCTTGATAGACCATTTCACCATTGGGGAGGCAGCCTAGATAGACCATCTCACCATTGGGGAGGCAGCCTAGATAGACCATCTCACCATTGGGGAGGCAGCCTAGATAGACCATCTCACCATTGGGGAGGCAGCCTAGATAGACCATCTCACCATTGGGGAGGCAGCCTTGATAGACCATCTCACCATTGGGGAAACACCCTGATAGACCATCTCACCATTGGGGAGGCAGCCTTGATAGACCATTTCACCATTGGGGAGGCAGCCTAGATAGACCATCTCACCATTGGGGAGGCAGCCTTGATAGACCATTTCACCATTGGGGAGGCAGCCTAGATAGACCATCTCACCATTGGGGAGGCAGCCTAGATAGACCATCTCACCATTGGGGAGGCAGCCTAGATAGACCATCTCACCATTGGGGAGGCAGCCTAGATAGACCATCTCACCATTGGGGAGGCAGCCTTGATAGACCATCTCACCATTGGGGAGGCAGCCTAGATAGACCATCTCACCATTGGGGAGGCAGCCTAGATAGACCATCTCACCATTGGGGAGGCAGCCTAGATAGACCATCTCACCATTGGGGAGGCAGCCTAGATAGACCATCTCACCATTGGGGAGGCAGCCTTGATAGACCAGCTCACCATTGGGGAGGCAGCCTTGATAGACCAGCTCACCATTGGGGAGGCAGCCTAGATAGACCATCTCACCATTGGGGAGGCAGCCTAGATAGACCATCTCACCATTGGGGAGGCAGCCTAGATAGACCATCTCACCATTGGGGAGGCAGCCTTGATAGACCAGCTCACCATTGGGGAGGCAGCCTTGATAGACCAGCTCACCATTGGGGAGGCAGCCTAGATAGACCATCTCACCATTGGGGAGGCAGCCTTGATAGACCAGCTCACCATTGGGGAGGCAGACTAGATAGACCATCTCACCATTGGGGAGGCAGCCTAGATAGACCAGCTCACCATTGGGGAGGCAGCCTTGATAGACCAGCTCACCATTGGGGAGGCAGCCTAGATAGACCATCTCACCATTGGGGAGGCAGCCTTGATAGACCAGCTCACCATTGGGGAGGCAGCCTTGATAGACCATCTCACCATTGGGGAGGCAGCCTTGATAGACCATCTCACCATTGGGGAGGCAGCCTAGATAGACCATCTCACCATTGGGGAGGCAGGCTAGATAGACCATCTCACCATTGGGGAGGCAGCCTTGATAGACCAGCTCACCATTGGGGAGGCAGCCTTGATAGACCAGCTCACCATTGGGGAGGCAGCCTAGATAGACCATCTCACCATTGGGGAGGCAGCCTTGATAGACCAGCTCACCATTGGGGAGGCAGCCTAGATAGACCAGCTCACCATTGGGGAGGCAGCCTAGATAGACCAGCTCACCATTGGGGAGGCAGCCTTGATAGACCAGCTCACCATTGGGGAGGCAGCCTTGATAGACCAGCTCACCATTGGGGAGGCAGCCTAGATAGACCGGTAGCGAGTCAGTGTGCGGGGATACCGGTACTGAGTCAATGTCCTGGGGTACCGGTACTGAGTCAATGTCCTGGGGTACCGGTACTGAGTCATTATGCTGGGGTACCGGTACTGAGTCAGTGTGCGGGGATACCGGTACTGAGTCAATGTCCTCGCGTACCGGTACAGAGTCAGTGTGCGGGGTTACCGGTACTGAGTCAGTGTGCGGGGATACCGGTACTGAGTCAATGTGCAGGGATACCGGTACTGAGTCAATGTGCGGGGGTACCGGTACTGAGTCAATGTCCTGGGGTACCGGTACTGAGTCAGTGTGCGGGGTTACCGGTACTGAGTCAATGTGCGGGATACCGGTACCGAGTCAATGCACCGAGTCAATGTGCGGGGGTACCGGTACTGAGTCAATGTGCAGGGGTACCGGTACTGAGTCAATGTGCAGGGGTACCGGTAGCGAGTAGATATGTACATGTAGGTAGGGGTAAAGTGACTATACATAGATAGTACAGGTAAGTTGAGGTAGATATGTACATGTAGGTAGGGGTAAAGTGACTATACATAGATAGTACAGGTAAGTTGAGGTAGATATGTACATGTAGGTAGGGGTAAAGTGACTATACATAGATAGTACAGGTTAGTTGAGGTCATATGTACATGTAGGTGGGGGTAAAGTGACTATACATAGATAGTACAGGTTAGTTGAGGTCATATGTACATGTAGGTAGGGGTAAAGTGACTATACATAGATAGTACAGGTTAGTTGAGGTCATATGTACATGTAGGTGGGGGTAAAGTGACTATACATAGATAGTACAGGTTAGTTGGGGTCATATGTACATGTAGGTAGGGGTAAAGTGACTATACATAGATAGTACAGGTTAGTTGAGGTCATATGTACATGTAGGTAGGGGTAAAGTGACTATACATAGATAGTACAGGTTAGTTGGGGTCATATGTACATGTAGGTGGGGGTAAAGTGACTATACATAGATAGTACAGGTTAGTTGAAAACCCAGAACACAGCCGTGTTACGTGTCCTCCCCAGTCCTCCTTCCTGATTCACTCTGTGTTAGTTAATAACACAGTCCTCCCCAGTCCTCCTTCCTGATTCACTCTGCGTTAGTTAATAACACAGTCCTCCCCAGTCCTCCTTCCTGATTCACTCTGTGTTAGTTAATAACACAGTCCTCCCCAGTCCTCCTTCCTGATTCACTCTGCGTTAGTTAATAACACAGTCCTCCTTCCTGATTCACTCTGCGTTAGATAATAACACAGTCCTCCTTCCTGATTCACTCTGCGTTAGTTAATAACACAGTCCTCCCCAGTCCTCCTTCCTGATTCACTCTGCGTTAGTTAATAACACAGTCCTCCTTCCTGATTCACTCTGCGTTAGATAATAACACAGTCCTCCTTCCTGATTCACTCTGCGTTAGTTAATAACACAGTCCTCACCAATCCTCCTTCCTGATTCACTCTGCGTTAGTTAATAACACAGTCCTCCTTCCTGATTCACTCTGCGTTAGATAATAACACAGTCCTCCTTCCTGATTCACTCTGCGTTAGTTAATAACACAGTCCTCCCCAATCCTCCTTCCTGATTCACTCTGCGTTAGTTAATAACAGTCCTCACCAATCCTCCTTCCTGATTCACTCTGCGTTAGTTAATAACACAGTCCTCCTTCCTGATTCACTCTGCGTTAGATAATAACACAGTCCTCCTTCCTGATTCACTCTGCGTTAGTTAATAACACAGTCCTCACCAATCCTCCTTCCTGATTCACTCTGCGTTAGTTAATAACACAGTCCTCCTTCCTGATTCACTCTGCGTTAGTTAATAACACAGTGCTCACCAATCCTCCTTCCTGATTCAGTATACGTTAGTTAATAACACAGTCCTCACCAATCCTCCTTCCTGATTCACTCTGCGTTAGTTAATAACAGTCCTCACCAATCCTCCTTCCTGATTCACTCTGCATTAGTTAATAACACAGTCCTCCTTCCTGATTCACTCTGCGTTAGTTAATAACACAGTCCTCCTTCCTGATTCACTCTGCGTTAGTTAATAACACAGTCATCCTTCCTGATTCACTCTGCGTTAGTTAATAACACAGTCCTCCCCAATCCTCCTTCCTGATTCACTCTGCGTTAGATAGTAACACAGTCCTCACCAATCCTCCTTCCTGATTCACTCTGCGTTAGATAATAACACAGTCCTCCCCAGTCCTCCTTCCTGATTCACTCTGTGTTAGTTAATAACACAGTCCTCCCCAGTCCTCCTTCCTGATTCACTCTGTGTTAGTTAATAACACAGTCCTCCCCAGTCCTCCTTCCTGATTCACTCTGTGTTAGTTAATAACACAGTCCTCCCCAGTCCTCCTTCCTGATTCACTCTGCGTTAGTTAATAACACAGTCCTCCCCAGTCCTCCTTCCTGATTCACTCTGCGTTAGTTAATAACACAGTCCTCCTTCCTGATTCACTCTGCGTTAGATAATAACACAGTCCTCCTTCCTGATTCACTCTGCGTTAGTTAATAACACAGTCCTCACCAATCCTCCTTCCTGATTCACTCTGCGTTAGTTAATAACACAGTCCTCCTTCCTGATTCACTCTGCGTTAGATAATAACACAGTCCTCCTTCCTGATTCACTCTGCGTTAGTTAATAACACAGTCCTCCCCAATCCTCCTTCCTGATTCACTCTGCGTTAGTTAATAACAGTCCTCACCAATCCTCCTTCCTGATTCACTCTGCGTTAGTTAATAACACAGTCCTCCTTCCTGATTCACTCTGCGTTAGATAATAACACAGTCCTCCTTCCTGATTCACTCTGCGTTAGTTAATAACACAGTCCTCACCAATCCTCCTTCCTGATTCACTCTGCGTTAGTTAATAACACAGTCCTCCTTCCTGATTCACTCTGCGTTAGTTAATAACACAGTGCTCACCAATCCTCCTTCCTGATTCAGTATACGTTAGTTAATAACACAGTCCTCACCAATCCTCCTTCCTGATTCACTCTGCGTTAGTTAATAACAGTCCTCACCAATCCTCCTTCCTGATTCACTCTGCGTTAGTTAATAACACAGTCCTCCTTCCTGATTCACTCTGCGTTAGTTAATAACACAGTCCTCCTTCCTGATTCACTCTGCGTTAGTTAATAACACAGTCATCCTTCCTGATTCACTCTGCGTTAGTTAATAACACAGTCCTCCCCAATCCTCCTTCCTGATTCACTCTGCGTTAGATAGTAACACAGTCCTCACCAATCCTCCTTCCTGATTCACTCTGCGTTAGATAATAACACAGTCCTCCCCAGTCCTCCTTCCTGATTCACTCTGTGTTAGTTAATAACACAGTCCTCCCCAGTCCTCCTTCCTGATTCACTCTGTGTTAGTTAATAACACAGTCCTCCCCAGTCCTCCTTCCTGATTCACTCTGTGTTAGTTAATAACACAGTCCTCCCCAGTCCTCCTTCCTGATTCACTCTGCGTTAGTTAATAACACAGTCCTCCCCAGTCCTCCTTCCTGATTCACTCTGCGTTAGTTAATAACACAGTCCTCCCCAGTCCTCCTTTCACTGATTAATAACACAGTCCTCCCCAGTCCTCCTTCCTGATTCACTCTGTTAAATAACACAGTCCTCCCCAGTCCTCCTTCCTGATTCACTCTGTGTTAGTTAATAACACAGTCCTCCCCAGTCCTCCTTCCTGATTCACTCTGCGTTAGTTAATAACACAGTCCTCCTTCCTGATTCACTCTGCGTTAGTTAATAACACAGTCCTCCTTCCTGATTCACTCTGCGTTAGTTAATAACACAGTCCTCCCCAATCCTCCTTCCTGATTCACTCTGCGTTAGTTAATAACACAGTCCTCACCAATCCTCCTTCCTGATTCACTCTGTGTTAGTTAATAACACAGTCCTCCCCAGTCCTCCTTCCTGATTCACTCTGCGTTAGTTAATAACACAATCCTCCTTCCTGATTCACTCTGTGTTAGTTAATAACACAGTGCTCACCAATCCTCCTTCCTGATTCAGTATGCGTTAGTTAATAACACAGTCCTCACCAATCCTCCTTCCTGATTCACTCTGCGTTAGTTAATAACAGTCCTCACCAATCCTCCTTCCTGATTCACTCTGCGTTAGTTAATAACACAGTCCTCCTTCCTGATTCACTCTGCGTTAGTTAATAACACAGTCCTCCTTCCTGATTCACTCTGCGTTAGTTAATAACACAGTCATCCTTCCTGATTCACTCTGCGTTAGTTAATAACACAGTCCTCCCCAATCCTCCTTCCTGATTCACTCTGCGTTAGATAGTAACACAGTCCTCACCAATCCTCCTTCCTGATTCACACTGCGTTAGATAATAACACAGTCCTCCTTTCTTGATTCACTCTGCGTTAGATAGTAACACAGTCCTCCCAGTCCTCCTTCCTGATTCCCTCTGTGTTAGTTAATAACATAGTCCTCCGCAGTCCTCCTTCCTGATTCACTCTGTGTTAGTTAATAACACAGTCCTCCCCAGTCCTCCTTCCTGATTCACTCTGTGTTAGTTAATAACACAGTCCTCCCCAGTCCTCCTTCCTGATTCACTCTGTGTTAGTTAATAACACAGTCCTCCCCAGTCCTCCTTCCTGATTCACTCTACGTTAGTTAATAACACAGTCCTCCTTCCTGATTCACTCTGCGTTAGTTAATAACACAGTCCTCCTTCCTGATTCACTCTGCGTTAGTTAATAACACAGTCCTCCCCAATCCTCCTTCCTGATTCACTCTGCGTTAGTTAATAACACAGTCCTCACCAATCCTCCTTCCTGATTCACTCTGTGTTAGTTAATAACACAGTCCTCCCCAGTCCTCCTTCCTGATTCACTCTGCGTTAGTTAATAACACAGTCCTCACCAATCCTCCTTCCTGATTCACTCTGTGTTAGTTAATAACACAGTGCTCACCAATCCTCCTTCCTGATTCAGTATGCGTTAGTTAATAACACAGTCCTCACCAATCCTCCTTCCTGATTCACTCTGCGTTAGTTAATAACACAGTCCTCCTTCCTGATTCACTCTGCGTTAGATAATAACACAATCCTCCTTCCTGATTCACTCTGCGTTAGTTAATAACACAGTCCTCCTTCCTGATTCACTCTGCGTTAGTTAATAACACAGTCCTCCTTCCTGATTCACTCTGCGTTAGATAGTAACACAGTCCTCACCAATCCTCCTTCCTGATTCACACTGCGTTAGATAATAACACAGTCCTCCTTTCTTGATTCACTCTGCGTTAGATAATAACACAGTCCTCCTTTCTTGATTCACTCTGCGTTAGATAATAACACAGTCCTCCTTTCTTGATTCACTCTGCGTTAGATAATAACACAGTCCTCCTTTCTTGATTCACACTGCGTTAGATAATAACACAGTCCTCCTTTCTTGATTCACTCTGCGTTAGATAATAACACAGTCCTCCCCAGTCCTCCTTCCTGATTCACTCTGTGTTAGTTAATAATACAGTCCTCCCCAGTCCTCCTTCCTGATTCACTCTGCGTTAGTTAATAACACAGTCCTCCTTCCTGATTCACTCTGCGTTAGTTAATAACACAGTCCTCCTTCCTGATTCACTCTGTGTTAGTTAATAACACAGTCCTCCCCAGTCCTCCTTCCTGATTCACTCTGCGTTAGTTAATAACACAGTCCTCCTTCCTGATTCACTCTGCGCTAGTTAATAACACAGTCCTCACCAATCCTCCTTCCTGATTCACTCTGCGTTAGTTAATAACACAGTCCTCCCCAATCCTCCTTCCTGATTCACTCTGCGTTAGATAGTAACACAGTCCTCACCAATCCTCCTTCCTGATTCACTCTGCGTTAGTTAATATCACAGTCCTCCTTCCTGATTCACTCTGCGTTAGTTAATAACACAGTCCTCCTTCCTGATTCACTCTGCGTTAGTTAATAACACAGTCCTCCCCAATCCTCCTTCCTGATTCACTCTGCGTTAGTTAATAACACAGTCCTCACCAATCCTCCTTCCTGATTCACTCTGCGTTAGTTAATAACACAGTCCTCCTTCCTGATTCACTCTGCATTAGTTAATAACACAGTCCTCACCAATCCTCCTTTCTGATTCACTCTGCGTTAGATAGTAACACAGTCCTCCTTCCTGATTCACTCTGTGTTAGTTAATAACACAGTCCTCCTTCCTGATTCACTCTGCGTTAGTTAATAACACAGTCCTCCTTCCTGATTCACTCTGCGTTAGTTAATAACACAGTCCTCACCAATCCTCCTTCCTGATTCACTCTGCGTTAGTTAATAACACAGTCCTCCTTCCTGATTCACTCTGTGTTAGTTAATAACACAGTCCTCACCAATCCTCCTTCCTGATTCACTCTGCGTTAGTTAATAACACAGTCCTCACCAATCCTCCTTCCTGATTCACTCTGCGTTAGTTAATAACACAGTCCTCACCAATCCTCCTTCCTGATTCACTCTGCGTTAGTTAATAACACAGTCCTCCTTCCTGATTCACTCTGCGTTAGTTAATATCACAGTCCTCCCCAATCCTCCTTCCTGATTCACTCTGTGTTAGCTACGTAAGGGGATCCTCAGAGTCCTAGGTGTGCCTGACCGTGTGACACATACCCAGGATTCTGGTCCTTATTTTAGCAGCCCTGTCGACAGACTTCTTCCTGGTAAGCGGGAGCTTCTGTTACTCTTTACCGCTTTTGTAACCCCCCGCGGTTCCGGAAAGATCTATGAAACGCTCTCCTCAGGTTATCAAACAGAATTCTCATCCTGCTTCCTCATACGTCCTTCCTGGTCTTCAGTTTTAATGTCTTGATTGACGACCGCGACCAGGTTAAACCAGTTTAGACCAGGTTAAACCAGTTTAGACCAGGTTAGACAAGGTTAGACCATTTTAGACCAGGTAGTCTTACATTTCTGACCTGCGGTACCAAGTACCCACCATGTCCCCATCATGTACCCATCATGTACCCACCATGTACCCATCATGTCCCCACCATGTACCCATCATGTCCCCACCATGTCCCCACCATGTACCCATCATGTACCCATCATGTCCCCACCATGTCCCCACCATGTAACCACCATGTACCATGTCCCCACCATGTACCCATCATGTCCCCACCATGTACCCATCATGTCCCCACCATGTCCCCACCATGTAACCACCATGTACCCATCATGTACCCACCAAGTACCCACCATGTACCCACCATGTACCATGTACCCACCATGTACCCACCATGTACCCACCATGTAACCACCATGTCCCCACCATGTCCCCACTATGTACCCACCATGTACCCACCATGTACCCACCATGTACCCACCATGTATCATGTACCCACCAAGTACCCACCATGTACCCACCATGTATCATGTACCCACCATGTACCCACCATGTACCCACCAAGTACCCACCATGTACCCACCATGTATCATGTACCCACCATGTACCTACCAAGTACCCACCATGTACCCACCATGTACCCACCATGTATCATGTACCCACCCTGTATCATGTACCCACCAAGTACCCACCATGTACCCACCAAGTACCCACCATGTACCCACCATGTAGCATGTACCCACCATGTACCCAACATGTACCCACCATGTACCCACCATGTACCCATCATGTACCCACCATGTACCCACCATGTGCCCACCATGTGCCCACCATGTGCCCACCATGTACCCACCATGTACTCACCATGTATCATGTACCCATCGTGTACCCACCATGTACCCACCATGTACCACCATGTACCCACCATGTACCCACCACGTACCCACCAAGCATCCACCATGTACCCGCCATGTACCCACCAAGTACCCACCAAGTACCACCATGTACCCACCATGTACCCACCAAGTACCCACCATGTACCCACCATGTGGCTCTAAATCTAAGCTCCTGGCCTTTCAGTAGTTTGATCAGCAACATCAGGAGTAGCTCCTTGGTCTGTCTCCTAGCCTGTCTCCTGGTCTGTATCCTAGCCTGTCTCCTAGCCTGTCTCCTAGCCTGTCTCCTGGCCTGTCTCCTGGCCTGTCTCCTACCCTGTCTCTTACCCTGTCTCCTAGCCTGTGAGTGATGCCAAGGAGATTCAGGTAACATCACTAACCTCCTGAGTTTTATAAATAGGCTACTCTCTTGTGAGGAAGTTGAACTTGGTCCGTGACTCAAGACCATTGGCGTATCATTTTCCCCTTCCCTTCTGACATCTTGGATTTCCTCTGTGATTATTACAGTTGACAAAGTGGAAAGGACAAGGGGGTCACTGAGTTCTCAAAGGGGACTGTACAGTCGTACTAAACTTCTCTCTCTCTCTCTATAAGCCCTCGCTTATTTGTCAAATGTTGTTATGTCTTTCCAGGCTGCCGAGGGAAAGTTAATGTGGGCAGTGCCGCCCAAAACACATTCAGGTGGCGGGACAAACAGCTCTTAAAACACCTTGGATTGGTCACTTTGGGTCACATGTCTGCTGCTCAGGAAATAACACCAGAAACGACTGTTTACCCAGTGAGGGTTCAGAACCTCATTTATCAGTTTCTCTCTCTCTCTTCTCTCTGTTCTCTCTCTCTGTCTCTCTCTTCCTGTTTCTCTGTCTCTCTGTCTCTTTCCCTCTCTCTCTCTCTCTCTCTCTCTCTGTCTCTCTCTCTCTCTCTCTCTCTCTCTCTGTCTCTCTCTCTCTCTCTCTCTCTCTCTCTCTCTCTCTCTCTCTCTCTCTCTCTCTCTCTCTGACATGTCTTTTGGGTGCGGTTGCAGTTGGCAGCTCTTCCTGGCCCTGAGTCAGGCTCCAACATACACAGAGCACCTGTCAGCTCAGGGAGGAGACGAGACACTGCTGCCTTGTCTTCTGACTGAGAAGGGGACAGAGAAACACACACAGCTAACTGCGGTTGTACTGTATATCGAATCTAATTTGTTCCACCTTTTGTCATTAAGGTTGAGAGAACATAGTTACTGTTTTAAAGCTTCCTGTCTCATTCTAAAAACAAAACAATTGTTATTGCTTATTACGTGTTAATTTCCTTTCTGGAGGGTGTGTGCTATGCCATCATTTCCTGTCTGGAGGGCGGGGGTGTGTGCTATGCCATCATTTCCTGTCTGGAGGGCGGGGTGTGTGCTATGACATCATTTCCTGTCTGGAGGGCGGGGTGTGTGCTATGACATCATTTCCTGTCTGGAGGGCGGGGGTGTGTGCTATGCCATCATTTCCTGTCTGGAGGGCGGGGGTGTGTGCTATGCCATCATTTCCTGTCTGGAGGGCGGGGGTGTGTGCTATGCCATCATTTATTGTCTGGAGGGCGGGGTGTGTGCTATGCCATCATTTCCTGTCTGGAGGGCGGGGGTGTGTGCTATGCCATCATTTCCTGTCTGGAGGGTGTGTGCTATGCCATCATTTCCTGTCTGGAGGGCGGGGGTGTGTGCTATGCCATCATTTCCTGTCTGGAGGGCAGGGGTGTGTGCTATGCCATCATTTCCTGTCTGGAGGGCGGGGGTGTGTGCTATGCCATCATTTACTGTCTGGAGGGCGGGGGTGTGTGCTATGCCATCATTTCCTGTCTGGAGGGCGGGGGTGTGTGCTATGCCATCATTTCCTGTCTGGAGGGCGGGGGTGTGTGCTATGCCATCATTTCCTGTCTGGAGGGCGGGGGTGTGTGCTATGCCATCATTTCCTGTCTGGAGGGCGGGGGTGTGTGCTATGCCAGTGGTCAGGTGATCTAGTCTCACTCTGAGTTTAAATCAGCTGGGTTTTGTAGGTAGCCTGGTCTCAGATCTGTTTGTGTTGTCTTGCCAACTCCTGTGTTTGGTGGGACAAGAGGACATCTTTTAGACATGTGCAGGTAAGGTGTAAAAACAAATATTTAAAAAAGAGATTGTTTTAATCAGATTGATGAAAATCTAAGCTCAGTTCAATATATTTCTGCTCTGTGTCACCCTGAGGTAATGTATCAGAATAACACTTCATCACCAATACGAGGTCTGTATTACCAGCAATAGTCCCTGTGCCCAGGAATGACAAGGTAGTCTGTCTAAATGACTATCGCCCCGTAGCGCTCTCGTCTGTAGCCATGAAATGCTTTGAAAGGCTGGTCTCACATCAACACCATCATCCCAGAAACCCCAGATGATGTCTATTGCCCTCCACACCGCCCTTCCCCCACCTGGACAAAACAAACACCTATGTGAGAATGCTATTGATTGATTACAACTCAGCATTCAACACCATAGTACCCTCGAAGCTCATCACTACGCTAAGGACCCTGGGACTAAACACCTCCCTCTGCAACTGGATCCTAGACTTCCTGACGGGCCGCCCCCAGGTGGTGAGGGGAGGTAACAACACATCTACCATGCTGATCCTCAATACAGGAGCCCCCCAGGTAGTGAGGGTAGGTAACAACACCTCTACCATGCTGATCCTCAATACAGGAGCCCCCCGGGTGGTGAGGGTAGGTAACAACACCTCTACCACGCTGATCCTCAATACAGGAGCCCCCGGGTGGTGAGGGTAGGTAACAACACCTCTACCATGCTGATCCTCAATACAGGAGCCCCCCAGGTGGTGAGGGTAGGTAACAATACAGGAGCCCCCCAGGTGGTGAGGGTAGGCAACAACACCTCTACCATGCTGATCCTCAATACAGGAGCCCCCCAGGTGGTGAGGGTAGGTAACAACACCTCTACCATGCTGATCCTCAATACAGGAGCCCCCCAGGTGGTGAGGGTAGGTAACAACACCTCTACCATGCTGATCCTCAATACAGGAGCCCCCCAGGTGGTGAGGGTAGGTAACAACACCTCTACCATGCTGATCCTCAATACAGGAGCCCCCCAGGTGGTGAGGGTAGGCAACAACACCTCTACCATGCTGATCCTCAATACAGGAGCCCCCCAGGTGGTGAGGGTAGGTAACAACACCTCTACCATGCTGATCCTCAATACAGGAGCCCCCCAGGTGGTGAGGGTAGGTAACAACACCTCTACCATGCTGATCCTCAATACAGGAGCCCCCCAGGTGGTGAGGGTAGGTAACAACACCTCTACCATGCTGATCCTCAATACAGGAGCCCCCCAGGTGGTGAGGGGAGGCAACAACACCTCTACCTTGCTGATCCTCAATACAGGAGCCCCCCAGGTGGTGAGGGTAGGTAACAACACCTCTACCATGCTGATTCTCAATACAGGAGCCCCCCAGGTGGTGAGGGTAGGTAACAACACCTCTACCATGCTGATCCTCAATACAGGAGCCCCCCAGGTGGTGAGGGGAGGTAACAACACCTCTACCATGCTGATCCTCAATACAGGAGCCCCCCAGGTGGTGAGGGGAGGTAACAATACAGGAGCCCCCCAGGTGGTGAGGGTAGGTAACAATACAGGAGCCCCCCAGGTGGTGAGGGTAGGTAACAACACCTCTACCATGCTGATCTTCAATACAGGAGCCCCCCAGGTGGTGAGGGTAGGTAACAACACCTCTACCATGCTGATCCTCAATACAGGAGCCCCCCAGGTGGTGAGGGGAGGCAACAACACGTCTACCATGCTGATCCTCAATACAGGAGCCCCCCAGGTGGTGAGGGGAGGCAACAACACCTCTACCATGCTGATCCTCAATACAGGAGCCCCCCAGGTGGTGAGGGTAGGTAACAACACCTCTACCATGCTGATTCTCAATACAGGAGCCCCCCAGGTGGTGAGGGTAGGTAACAACACCTCTACCATGCTGATCCTCAATACAGGAGCCCCCCAGGTGGTGAGGGTAGGCAACAACACCTCTACCATGCTGATCCTCAATACAGGAGCCCCCCAGGTGGTGAGGGTAGGTAACAACACCTCTACCATGCTGATCCTCAATACAGGAGCCCCCCAGGTGGTGAGGGTAGGTAACAACACCTCTACCACGCTGATCCTCAATACAGGAGCCCCCCAGGTGGTGAGGGTAGGTAACAACACCTCTACCATGCTGATCCTCAATACAGGAGCCCCCCAGGTGATGAGGGTAGGTAACAATACAGGAGCCCCCCGGTGGTGAGGGTAGGCAACAACACCTCTACCATGCTGATCCTCAATACAGGAGCCCCCCAGGTGGAGAGGGTAGGTAACAACACCTCTACCATGCTGATCCTCAATACAGGAGCCCCCCAGGTGGTGAGGAGAGGCAACAACACCTCTACCTTGCTGATCCTCAATACAGGAGCCCCCCAGGTGGTGAGGGTAGGTAACAACACCTCTACCATGCTGATTCTCAATACAGGAGCCCCCCAGGTGGTGAGGGTAGGTAACAACACCTCTACCATGCTGATCCTCAATACAGGAGCCCCCCAGGTGGTGAGGGTAGGCAACAACACCTCTACCATGCTGATCCTCAATACAGGAGCCCCCCAGATGGTGAGGGTAGGCAACAATACAGGAGCCCCCCAGGTGGAGAGTGTAGGTAACAACACCTCTACCATGCTGATCCTCAATACAGGAGCCCCCCAGGTGGTGAGGGTAGGTAACAATACAGGAGCCCCCCAGGTGGTGAGGGTAGGTAACAACACCTCTACCATGCTGATCCTCAATACAGGAGCCCCCCAGGTGGAGAGGGTAGGTAACAACACCTCTACCATGCTGATCCTCAATACAGGAGCCCCCCAGGTGGTGAGGGGAGGCAACAACACCTCTACCTTGCTGATCCTCAATACAGGAGCCCCCCAGGTGGTGAGGGTAGGTAACAACACCTCTACCATGCTGATTCTCAATACAGGAGCCCCCCAGGTGGTGAGGGTAGGTAACAACACCTCTACCATGCTGATCCTCAATACAGGAGCCCCCCAGGTGGTGAGGGTAGGCAACAACACCTCTACCATGCTGATCCTCAATACAGGAGCCCCCCAGATGGTGAGGGTAGGCAACAATACAGGAGCCCCCCAGGTGGAGAGTGTAGGTAACAACACCTCTACCATGCTGATCCTCAATACAGGAGCCCCCCAGGTGGTGAGGGTAGGTAACAATACAGGAGCCCCCCAGGTGGTGAGGGTAGGTAACAACACCTCTACCATGCTGATCCTCAATACAGGAGCCCCCCAGGTGGTGAGGGTAGGTAACAACACCTCTACCATGCTGATCCTCAATACAGGAGCCCCCCAGGTGGTGAGGGTAGGTAACAACACCTCTACCATGCTGATCCTCAATACAGGAGCCCCCCAGGTGGTGAGGGGAGGTAACAACACCTCTACCATGCTGATCCTCAATACAGGAGCCCCCAGGTGGTGAGGGTAGGCAACAATACAGGAGCCCCCCAGGTGGTGAGGGTAGGTAACAACACCTCTACCATGCTGATCCTCAATACAGGAGCCCCCCAGGTGGTGAGGGTAGGTAACAACACCTCTACCATGCTGATCCTCAATACAGGAGCCCCCCAGGTGGTGAGGGTAGGTAACAATACAGGAGCCCCCCAGGTGGTGAGGGTAGGTAACAACACCTCTACCATGCTGATCCTCAATACAGGAGCCCCCCAGGTGGTGAGGGTAGGCAACAGCACCTCTACCATGCTGATCCTCAATACAGGAGCCCCCCAGGTGGTGAGGGTAGGCAACAACACCTCTACCATGCTGATCCTCAATGCAGGAGCCCCCCAGGTGGTGAGGGTAGGTAACAACACCTCTACCATGCTGATCCTCAATACAGGAGCCCCCCAGGTGGTGAGGGTAGGTAACAACACCTCTACCATGCTGATCCTCAATACAGGAGCCCCCCAGGTGGTGAGGGTAGGTAACAACACCTCTACCATGCTGATCCTCAATACAGGAGCCCCCCAGGTGGTGAGAGTAGGTAACAACACCTCTACCATGCTGATCCTCAATACAGGAGCCCCCCAGGTGGTAAGGGTAGGTAACAACACCTCTACCATGCTGATCCTCAATACAGGAGCCCCCCAGGTGGTAAGGGTAGGTAACAATACAGGAGCCCCCCAAGTGGTGAGGGTAGGTAACAACACCTCTACCATGCTGATCCTCAATACAGGAGCCCCCCAGGTGGTGAGGGGAGGCAACAACACCTCTATCATGCTGATCCTCAATACAGGAGCCCCCCAGGTGGTGAGGGTAGGTAACAATACAGGAGCCCCCCAGGTGGTGAGGGTAGGTAACAACACCTCTACCATGCTGATCCTCAATACAGGAGCCCCCCAGGTGGTGAGGGTAGGTAACAACACCTCTACCATGCTGATCCTCAATACAGGAGCCCCCAGGTGGTGAGGGTAGGCAACAATACAGGAGCCCCCCAGGTGGTGAGGGTAGATAACAACACCTCTACCATGCTGATCCTCAATACAGGAGCCCCCCAGGTGGTGAGGGTAGGCAACAACACCTCTACCATGCTGACTCTCAATACAGGAGCCCCCCAGGTGGTGAGGGTAGGCAACAACACGTCTACCATGCTGATCCTCAATACAGGAGCCCCCCAGGTGGTGAGGGGAGGCAACAACACCTCTACCATGCTGATCCTCAATACAGGAGCCCCCCAGGTGGTGAGGGTAGGCAACAACAAGTCTGCCACGTCGAGAACTTCAAGTTCCTCTGAGTCCACATCACCAAGGAATCAACATGGTCCGTACACACCCATACAGTTGTGAAGAGGGCACGACAGCGCCTCGTCCCCCTCAGGAGGCTGGGTC
Organism: Oncorhynchus nerka; assembly: GCF_034236695.1. Taxonomy (NCBI): domain Eukaryota; kingdom Metazoa; phylum Chordata; class Actinopteri; order Salmoniformes; family Salmonidae; genus Oncorhynchus; species Oncorhynchus nerka. Next base: position 58,018 of record NW_027039602.1, read on the forward strand.
CTCAGATCCTCTAAAAGTTATACAGCTGCACCATTGAGAGCCTCTTGACTGGCTGCATCACCGCTTGGCACCGCGACCGCAAGAAAACCGAACGCACGGCGCGACAGAAGGTGGTAAATATGGTCCAGTAGCTCCATATTGTTTTGGTACAATCCTGTTTAGTCTCCATATTGTTTTAATGAGCAGTTTGAGTGTTTATTGTGGATATCTGGGTGGAAGATCTAACCCATCTGGGTGGTAGGAGATCCTATAGGCCCTATAGCAGTAACCTCAAGGGGTGAGGGGATCCTATAGGCCCTATAGTAGTAACCTCAAGGGGTGAGGTCATCCTATAGGCCCTATAGTAGTAACCTCAAGGGGTGTGGACATCCTATAGGCCCTATAGCAGTAACCTCAAGGGGTGAGGGGATCCTATAGGCCCTATAGCAGTAACCTCAAGGGGTGAGGGGATCCTATAGGCCCTATAGCAGTAACCTCAAGGGGTGTGGACATCCTATAGGCCCTATAGCAGTAACCTCAAGGGGTGAGGGGATCCTATAGGCCCTATAGCAGTAACCTCAAGGGGTGAGGGGATCCTATAGGCCCTATAGTAGTAACCTCAAGGGGTGAGGTCATCCTATAGGCCCTATAGTAGTAACCTCAAGGGGTGTGGACATCCTATAGGCCCTATAGCAGTAACCTCAAGGGGTGAGGGGATCCTATAGGCCCTATAGTAGTAACCTCAAGGGGTGAGGTCATCCTATAGGCCCTATAGTAGTAACCTCAAGGGGTGTGGACATCCTATAGGCCCTATAGCAGTAACCTCAATGAATGGGGGTGGGGACAAGAGTACTAATCTGGAGGAGGTGTTAGGAGCTGTTCACAGTAGGATATCATCTGGTCCCGGGTGGAATAAAATGAGTTGGTTAACCCTCGAATTGTATTACTTTTTTCTAATTTTAGGAACAGCATCAGATCTTTGAGCCAAAGGCTAACGGAGGTTTGATAGATTTCCAATCCGATAAAATCCTTCTGAGGGCCAACGGGGAGGCAAAGGGATCTAGCTGTCTATTGGTCAGAGAAGGGATCTAGCTGTCTATTGGTCAGAGAAGGGATCTAGCTGTCTATTGGTCAGAGAAGGGATCTAGCTGTCTATTGGTCAGAGAAGGGATCTAGCTGTCTATTGGTCAGAGAAGGGATCTAGCTGTCTATTGGTCAGAGAAGGGATCTAGCTGTCTATTGGTCAGAGAAGGGGTCTAGCTGTCTATTGGTCAGAGAAGGGATCTAGCTGTCTATTGGTCAGAGAAGGGATCTAGCTGTCTATTGGTCAGAGAAGGGTCTAGCTGTCTATTGGTCAGAGAAGGGATCTAGCTGTCTATTGGTCAGAGAAGGGATCTAGCTGTCTATTGGTCAGAGAAGGGATCTAGCTGTCTATTGGTCAGAGAAGGGGTCTAGCTGTCTATTGGTCAGAGAAGGGATCTAGCTGTCTATTGGTCAGAGAAGGGATCTAGCTGTCTATTGGTCAGAGAAGGGATCTAGCTGTCTATTGGTCAGAGAAGGGATCTAGTTGTCTATTGGTCAGAGAAGGGATCTAGCTGTCTATTGGTCAGAGAAGGGATCTAGCTGTCTATTGGTCAGAGAAGGGATCTAGCTGTCTATTGGTCAGAGAAGGGATCTAGCTGTCTATTGGTCAGAGAAGGGATCTAGCTGTCTATTGGTCAGAGAAGGGATCTAGCTGTCTATTGGTCAGAGAAGGGATCTAGCTGTCTATTGGTCAGAGAAGGGATCTAGCTGTCTATTGGTCAGAGAAGGGATCTAGCTGTCTATTGGTCAGAGAAGGGATCTAGCTGTCTATTGGTCAGAGAAGGGATCTAGCTGTCTATTGGTCAGAGAAGGTATCTAGCTGTCTATTGGTCAGAGAAGGGATCTAGCTGTCTATTGGTCAGAGAAGGGATCTAGCTGTCTATTGGTCAGAGAAGGATTGTTGTTTTGTAGTCCAATAATAGCCATTTCCGGGTGGACCAATAGTCTGCCAGACAGGGACTGGACCAGAACATGTGGATCAAGTCCACCAAGGAGCTTTTACACCTGTCACATCTACCATCAATATATGGGTAGAATTTGGACAATCTGGCCTTACTGAAAATGGATACGGTGAAGTACCTTATATTGTATAAGACTGAGCCGGGCACAAGAGGAGCTTCCATTTACCCAGAGTAAGGCACTATTCCAGACTTCATCAGAGGTCTCTCCACCAAGTTCCTTAAGGCACTATTCCAGACTACATCAGAGGTCTCTCCACCAAGTTCCTTAAGGCACTATTCCAGACTTCATCAGAGGTCTCTCCACCAAGTTCCTTAAGGCACTATTCCAGACTTCATCAGAGGTCTCTCCACCATGTTCCTTAAGACACTATTCCAGACTTCATCAGAGGTCTCTCCACCAAGTTCCTTAAGGCACTATTCCAGACTTCATCAGAGGTCTCTCCACCAAGTTCCTTAAGACACTATTCCAGACTTCATCAGAGGTCTCTCCACCAAGTTCCTTAAGGCACTATTCCAGACTTCATCAGAGGTCTCTCCACCAAGTTCCTTAAGACACTATTCCAGACTTCATCAGAGGTCTCTCCACCAAGTTCCTTAAGACACTATTCCAGACTTCATCAGAGGTCTCTCCACCAAGTTCCTTAAGGCACTATTCCAGACTTCATCAGAGGTCTCTCCACCAAGTTCCTTAAGGCACTATTCCAGACTTCATCAGAGGTCTCTCCACCAAGTTCCTTAGGGCACTATTCCAGACTTCATCAGAGGTCTCTCCACCATGTTCCTTAAGACACTATTCCAGACTTCATCAGGCACTTCCTTAAGGCATTCCAGACTTCATCAGAGGTCTCTCCACCAAGTTCCTTTTAAGGCACTATTCCAGACTTCATCAGAGGTCTCTCCACCAAGTTCCTTAAGGCACTATTCCAGACTTCATCAGAGGTCTCTCCACCATGTTCTCACTCCTTCATCAGAGGTCAAGTTCCTTAAGGCACTATTCCAGACTTCATCAGAGGTCTCTCCACCAAGTTCCTTAAGGCACTATTCCAGACTACATCAGAGGTCTCTCCACCAAGTTCCTTAAGGCACTATTCCAGACTACATCAGAGGTCTCTCCACCAAGTTCCTTAAGACACTATTCCAGACTACAGGTCACGCCTGCTCCCGCTCCCTGGCGCTCGAGGGCATTGCATGTGTAGACCTATAGACTACAGGGCCCTCCTCCTGCCCTCAGGACACCCCTCACCCCTCCTGCCCCAGGACACTCCCCCTGCCCTCCTCCTGCCCTCAGGACACTCCCCCTGCCCTCCTCCTGCCCTCAGGACACCCCTCACCCCTCCTGCCCTCAGGACACTCCCCCTGCCCTCCTCCTGCCCTCAGGACACCCCTCACCCCTCCTGCCCTCAGCACACTCGCCTTGCCCTCCTCCTGCCCTCAGGACAGGAGGGTTAGAATGGTTAAGGTTAGGGTTAGAATGGTTAAGGCTAGGGTTAGAATGGTTAAGGTTAGGGTTAGAATGGTTAAGGTTAGGTTTAGGGTTATAATGGTTAAGGTTGGGTTAGGTAGAAAATAAATAGGGAATTCCGTTCCATTTCCGGCTCTTAACTCTGGTGAGGGTGAGGGAATGGGTCAACTCGGGTCGGAATCGGCCACATGGTGAGGGAATGCTGTGTTTGAATCGGCCCCATGGTGAGGGAATGCTGTGCAGGTATTGGCCACATGGTGAGGAAATTCTGTGCAGGAATCGGCCCCATGGTGAGGGAATGCTGAGCAGGAATCGGCCCCATGGTGAGGGAATGCTGTGCAGGAATCAGCCCCATGGTGAGGGAATGCTGTGCAGGAATCAGCCCCATGGTGAGGGAATGCTGTGCAGGAATCAGCCCCATGGTGAGGGAATGCTGTGCAGGAATCCGCCCCATGGTGAGGGAATGCTGAGCAGGAATCGGCCCCATGGTGAGGGAATGCTGTGCAGGAATCAGCCCCATGGTGAGGGAATGCTGTGCAGGAATCCGCCCCATGGTGAGGGAATGCTGTGCAGGAATCAGCCCCATGGTGAGGGAATGCTGTGCAGGAATCAGCCCCATGGTGAGGGAATGCTGTGCAGGAATCAGCCCCATGGTGAGGGAATGCTGTGCAGGAATCCGCCCCATGGTGAGGGAATGCTGTGCAGGAATCAGCCCCATGGTGAGGGAATGCTGAGCAGGAATCGGGTTGGAATCTAGATCGCACCTTTTCTTTCTGAATGTGTACACCCCAACCCCAAACACACACTGCCTCTAAAGGAGGCTTTCAGATCCAGAATACATATGCAGATGTCTGTTCTTCTTCTCTCTTTGAAACTCAACGTGGACTTCCTGGATGTCTCCTCCTCTCCTCCACACGGGGTTGACACTGTGCCTTTTCTCTCTGTTCATTCTGTTGCTTCCAGAGTTAACAGCTGCATAGATTTCATCTCTAAGAAG
>NW_027039602.1:67500-79056 GCF_034236695.1 Oncorhynchus nerka
TTCTCTCCTCTGCCTCTGTTGTCTCTCTCCTCTCCTCTCCTCTGCCTCTGTTGTCTCTCTCCTCTCCTCTGCCTCTGTTGTCTCTCTCCTCTCCTCTCCTTTCCTCTCCACTCCTCTGCCTCTCTCCTCTCCTCTCCTCTCCTCTCCTCTGCCTCTGTTGTCTCTCTCCTCTCATCTCCTCTCATCTCCTCTCCTCTCCTCTCCTCTGCCTCTGTTGTCCCTCTCCTCTCCTCTCCTCTCCTCTGCCTCTGTTGTCCCTCTCCTCTCCTCTCCTCTCCTCTCCTCTGCCTCTGTTGTCCCTCTCCTCTCCTCTGCCTCTGTTGTCCCTCTCCTCTCCTCTCTTCTCCTCTCCTCTGCCTCTGTTGTCCCTCTCCTCTCCTCTGCCTCTGTTGTCCCTCTCCTCTCCTCTGCCTCTGTTGTCCCTCTCCTCTCCTCTCCTCTCCTCTCCTCTGCCTCTGTTGTCTCTCTCCTCTCCTCTCCTCTGCCTCTGTTGTCTCTCTCCTCTCCTCTCCTCTGCCTCTGTTGTCTCTCTCCTCTCCTCTCCTCTGCCTCTGTTGTCTCTCTCCTCTCCTCTCCTCTCCTCTGCCTCTGTTGTCTCTCTCCTCTCCTTTCCTCTCCACTCCTCTGCCTCTCTCCTCTCCTCTCCTCTCCTCTCCTCTGCCTCTGTTGTCCCTCTCCTCTCCTCTCCTCTGCCTCTGTTGTCCCTCTCCTCTCCTCTCCTCTGCCTCTGTTGTCTCTCTCCTCTCCTCTCCTCTTTCTCTGTTGTCTCTCTCCTCTCCTCTCCTCTCCTCTCCTCTGCCTCTCCTCTCCTCTCCTCTCCCTCTGTTGTCTCTCTCCTCTCTTCTCCTCTCCTCTCCTCTGCCTCTGTTGTCCCTCTCCTCTCCTCTCCACTCCTCTCCTCTCCTCTGCCTCTGTTGTCCCTCTCCTCTCCTCTCCTCTCCTCTCCTCTCATCTCCTCTCCTCTGCCTCTCCTCTCCTCTGCCTCTCCTCTCCTCTGCCTCTCCTCTCCTCTGCCTCTCCTCTCCTCTCCTCTCCTCTCCTCTCCTCTCCTCTCCTCTCCTCTCCTTGCCTCTCCTCTCCTCTCCTCTGCCTGTCCTCTCCTCTGCCTCTCCTCTCCTCTGCCTCTCCTCTCCTCTGCCTCTCCTCTCCTCTGCCTCTCCTCTCCTCTGCCTCTCCTCTCCTCTGTATCTCTCTCCTCTCCTCTCCTCTGCCTCTGTTGTCCCTCTCCTCTCCTCTCCTCTCCTCTGCCTCTGTATCTCTCTCCTCTCCTCTCCTCTGCCTCTGTTGTCTCTCTCCTCTGCCTCTCTCCTCTCCTCTCCTCTCCTCTCCTCTGCCTCTGTTGTCTCTCTCCTCTCCTCTCCTCTCCTCTGCCTCTGTTGTCCCTCTCCTATCCTCTCCTCTCCTCTGCCTCTGTTGTCTCTCTCCTCTCCTCTCCTTTCCACTCCTCTCCTCTCCTCTCCTCTGCCTCTGTTGTCTCTCTCCTCTCCTCTCCTCTCCTCTGCCTCTGTTGTCCCTCTCCTATCCTCTCCTCTCCTCTGCCTCTGTTGTCCCTCTCCTCTCCTCTCCTCTCCTCTGCCTCTGTTTTCCCTCTCCTCTCCTCTCCTCTCTTCTGCCTCTGTTTTCCCTCTCCTCTCCTCTCCTCTCCTCTCCTCTGCCTCTGTTTTCCCTCTCCTCTCCTCTCCTCTCCTCTCCTCTGCCTCTGTTTTCCCTCTCCTCTCCTCTCCTCTGCCTCTGTTTTCCCTCTCCTCTCCTCTCCTCTGCCTCTGTTGTCCCTCTCCTCTCCTCTGCTCTCCTCTCCTCTGCTCTCCTCTCCACTCCTCTCCTCTCCTTCCTCTCCTCTCCTCTCCTCTGCCTCTGCCTCTGTTGTCCCTCTCCTCTCCTCTCCTCTCCTCTGCCTCTGTTGTCTCTCTCCTCTCCTCTCCTTTCCACTCCTCTCCTCTCCTCTGCCTCTGTTGTCCCTCTCCTCTCCTCTCCTCTCCTCTGCCTCTGTTGTCTCTCTCCTCTACTCTCCTCTCCTCTGCCTCTGTTGTCTCTCTCCTCTACTCTCCTCTCCTCTGCCTCTGTTGTCTCTCTCCTCTACTCTCCTCTCCTCTGCCTCTGTTGTCTCTCTCCTCTCCTCTCCTCTCCTCTCCTCTCCTCTCCTCTCCTCTCCTCTCCTCTGCCTCTGTTGTCTCTCTCCTCTCCTCTGCCTCTCCTCTCCTCTCCTCTCCTCTGCCTCTGTTGTCCCTCTCCTCTCATCCCCTCTCCTCTCCTCTCCTCTCCTCTCCACTCCTCTCCATCCTCTGCCTCTGTTGTCCCTCTCCTCCCCTCTGCTCTCCTCTTCTCTGCTCTCCTCTCCAATCCTCTCCTCTCCTCTCCTCTCCTCTCCTCTCCTCTCCTCTCCTCTCCTCCTCTCCTCTCCTCTGCCTCTCCCTCTCTCTCCTCTCCTCTGCCTCTGTTGTCCCTCTCCTCTCCTCTCCTCTGCCTCTCTTCTCCCTCTGCCTCTGTTGTCCCTCTCCTTTGCCTCTCCTCTCCTCTCCTCCTGCCTCTGTTGTCCCTCTCCTCTCCTCTCCTCTCCTCTCCTCTCCTCTCCTCTCCTCTGCCTCTGTTGTCCCTCTCCTCTCCTCTCCTCTGCCTCTGTTGTCCCTCTCCTCTCCTCTCCTCTCCTCTCCTCTCCTCTGCCTCTGTTGTCCCTCTCCTCTCCTCTCCTCTCCTCTCCTCTGCCTCTGTTGTCCCTCTCCTCTCCTCTCCTCTCCTCTCCTCTCCTCTCCTCTGCCTCTGTTGTCTCTCTCTCCTCTCTCCTCTCCTCTCCTCTCCTCTCCTCTCCTCTCCTCTCCTCTGCCTCTGTTGTCCCTCTCCTCTCCTCTCCTCTCCTCTGCCTCTGTTGTCTCTCTCCTCTCCTCTCCTCTCCTCTCCTCTCCTCTGCCTCTGTTGTCTCTCTCCTCTCCTCTCCTTTGCCTCTCCTCTCTTCTCCTCTGCCTCTCCTCTCCTCTCCTCTGCCTCTGTTGTCCCTCTCCTCTCCTCTCTCTCCTCTGCCTCTCCTCTCCTCTCCTCTGCCTCTCCTCTCCTCTGCCTCTCCTCTCCTCTGCCTCTCCTCTCCTCTCCTCTCCTCTGCCTCTCCTCTGCCTCTCCTGTCCTCTCCTCTGCCTGTCCTCTCCTCTGCCTGTCCTCTCCTCTGCCTGTCCTCTCCTCTGCCTGTCCTCTCCTCTGCCTGTCCTCTCCTCTGCCTCTCCTCTCCTCTGCCTCTCCTCTCCTCTGCCTCTGTTGTCCCTCTCCTCTCCTCTGCCTCTCCTCTGCCTCTCCTCTCCTCTGCCTCTCCTCTCCTCTGCCTCTCCTCTCCTCTGCCTCTCCTCTCCTCTGCCTCTCCTCTCCTCTGCCTCTCCTCTCCTCTGCCTCTCCTCTGCCTCTCCTCTGCCTCTCCTCTGCCTCTCCTCTCCTCTCCTCTGCCTCTCCTCTCCTCTGCCTCTCCTCTCCTCTCCTCTGCCTCTCCTCTGCCTCTCCTCTCCCTCTGCCTCTCCTCTCCCTCTGCCTCTCCTCTCCCTCTGCCTCTCCTCTCCCTCTGCCTCTCCTCTCCCTCTGCCTCTCCTCTCCCTCTCCCTCTGCCTCTCCTCTGCCTCTCCTCTCCTCTCCTCTCCTCTGTAGGATCAGTAATATTGAATACCTTTATTTTTCCGTTGGCCGTACTGCTCTGTAAACTCAGTTCCAAGACATTGACTACCTCTATTTTCTGTGCTCCATGTCTTGCTTATAAAGAGCTCTGTAAACTCAGACAGTGTAATAAGTGGTATTTGCTTTCTCTCTCTATCTCTCTGTGCACGACTCTGTACACAAAGTCAGTGCCAGGTCCTGGTGTGTCTCAGTATGGCTTTCTGTCTCTCTCTATTAGCAGGTCGAGCAGAGCAGAGGAGTGTCCTGAGGGCAGGAGGAGGAGTGAGGGGTGTCCTGAGGGCAGGAGGAGGAGTGAGGAGTGTCCTGAGGGCAGGAGGAGGAGTGTCCTGAGGGCAGGAGGAGGAGTGAGGAGTGTCCTAAGGGCAGGAGGAGGAGTGTCCTGAGGGCAGGAGGAGGAGTGAGGAGTGTCCTGAGGGCAGGAGGAGGAGTGAGGAGTGTCCTAATGGCAGGAGGAGGAGTGTCCTGAGGGCAGGAGGAGGAGTGAGGAGTGTCCTAAGGGCAGGAGGAGGAGTGAGGGGTGTCCTGAGGGCAGGAGGAGAAGTGTCCTGAGGGCAGGAGGAGAAGTGTCCTGAGGGCAGGAGGAGAAGTGTCCTGAGGGCAGGAGGAGAAGTGAGGGGTGTCCTGAGGGCAGGAGGAGGAGTGAGGGGTGTCCTGAGGGCAGGAGGAGGAGTGTCCTGGGGGCAGGAGGAGGAGTGAGGGGTGTCCTGAGGGCAGGAGTGAGGGGTGTCCTGAGGGCAGGAGGAGGAGTGAGGGGTGTCCTGGGGGCAGGAGGAGGAGTGAGGAGTGTCCTGAGGGCAGGAGGAGGAGTGTCCTGGGGGCAGGAGGAGGAGTGAGGGGTGTCCTGAGGGCAGGAGGAGGAGTGACCGGTGTCCTGGGGGCAGGAGGAGGAGTGAGGAGTGTCCTGAGGGCAGGAGGAGGAGTGAGGAGTGTCCTAAGGGCAGGATATTATATATTATATATTAAGACCAGGGAAGAATAGACAGCAGGTTATGTATTAAGACCAGGGAAGAATAGACAGCAGGTTATGTATTAAGACCAGGGAAGAATAGACACCAGCAGGTTAAGGGTCCTCAGATTTCATTCCCTTTGCAGTAAAACATTCTACATTACAAGGCTTTATCTCAGTGAGGTGGATGAGTTAACATTCTACAATACAAGGCTTTATCTCATCCACCTCACAGAGCTAACATTCTACAATACAAGGCTTTAACTCATCCACCTCACAGAGCTAACATTCTACAATACAAGGCTTTATCTCAGTGAGGTGGATGAGGTAACATTCTACAATACAAGGCTTTAACTCATCCACCTCACAGAGCTAACATTCTACAATACAAGGCTTTAACTCATCCACCTCACAGAGCTAACATTCTACAATACAAGGCTTTATCTCAGTGAGGTGGATGAGGTAACATTCTACAATACAAGGCTTTATCTCAGTGAGGTGGATGAGTTAACATTCTACAATACAAGGCTTTAACTCATCCACCTCACAGAGTTAACATTCTACAATACAAGGCTTTATCTCAGTGAGGTGGATGAGGTAACATTCTACAATACAAGGCTTTATCTCAGTGAGGTGGATGAGTTAACATTCTACAATACAAGGCTTTAACTCATCCACCTCACAGAGCTAACATTCTACAATACAAGGCTTTATCTCCGTGAGGTGGATGAGTTAACATTCTACAATACAAGGCTTTATCTCAGTGAGGTGGATGAGTTAACATTCTACAATACAAGGCTTTATCTCAGTGAGGTGGATGAGTTAACATTCTACAATACAAGGCTTTAACTCATCCACCTCACAGAGCTAACATTCTACAATACAAGGCTTTATCTCCGTGAGGTGGATGAGTTAACATTCTACAATACAAGGCTTTATCTCCGTGAGGTGGATGAGTTAACATTCTACAATACAAGGCTTTAGCTCGGGGGCCTAACGCTGTCTTGTAACCCAGATTCAATCCGTACAGGGTTAACCACCCCATCAAGCAGCAACGTATATCTGTAGTCCCCACCAGCCAACTACAGACACCTCTGTTCCCTCACAATCACCCATTCACTCAAACACAAAGCCTGCCGACTTTAATTATCACCATGGAAACCGCCTGTCAGTCGCACCATTAGGATTCTGTTGGCGAGGAGACCGTCAGAGCGCCGAAGCAACGAGCCAAGCCTCACCTGCGAGTGGAGATGTACTCCGAGCAAAAGACAGATGACACAGCATCGATATTAATCACACAGAACAAATCATGATGGGAGAGGAGGAAGACGGAGGAGGAGGAGAGGAGAGGAGAGGAGGAAGACGGAGGAGAGGAGGTGGAGAGGAGAGGAGAGGAGAGGAGAGGAGAGGAGAGGGAGGAGAGGAGGGAAGAGGAGGGGAGGAGGTGGAGGAGGAGAGGGAAAGGAAAGAGGAGAGGGAGAAGGAGAGGAGAGAGGAGGAAGGAGAGGAGGAGGGAGGGAGGAGGAGAAGGAGGAGGAGAAGGAGGAGGAGGAGAGGAGGAGAGGAAAGGAGGAGGAAGAGGAGAAGGAGAGAGGAGGGAGGAGGTGGAGAGGAGAGGAGAGGAGGAAAGGAGAGGAGAGGAAGGAGAGAGAGAAGGAGGAAGAAAGGAGGAGAGGAGGAAGGAGAGGAAGAGGAAGGAGAGGAAAGAGAGGAGGAAGGAGGAAGGAAGGAGGGGAGGTGGAGAAAGGAGAGGAAGGAGGAGGAGAGGGAAAGAGGAAGGAAGGGAGGAAGGAAGAAAGGAGAGAAGGAGGAGGAGAGGGAGGAGGGAGAGGAAAGGAAGGAAGAAGAGAAAGGAGAGGAGGAGGGAAGGAAGGAAGGAAGGAGGAGGGGAAAACCGGAGGAGGTGGAGGTGAGAGGAGGAGAGAGGAGGAAAGAGGAAAGGAGAGAGAAGAAGGAAGAGGAAAGAGAAGGAGGGAGGAGGTGGAAGAGGAGGAAAGAGGAGGAAAGGAGGAAGAGAGGAGGAGGAGAGAGGAGGGAGAGGAGAGGAGAGGAGGAAAGGAGGAGAAGGAGGAGGGAGGTGGAGAGGTGGAGGAGGAGGAGGTGGAAAGAGGAGGGGAGAGGAAGAGGAGAGAAAGGAGGGAGGAGAGGGAGGAGGAGGAGGAAGGAAGGAAGGTGGAGAGGAGAGGAGAAGAGGAGGAGAGACGGAGGAGAGGAGGTGGAGAGGAGGTGAAGAGGAGGGAGGAGGGAGGTGGAGGGGGAGGAGGAGAAGGAGGAGGAGGAAGGAGGAAGGAGGAGAAGGAAGAGGAGAGGAGGAGGAAAGAAGGAGAGGAGAAAGGAAGGAGGAAGGAGAGGAAGAGAGGAGAAGGAAGGGAAAGGGAGGGAAGGAGGAAGAAGGAGAGGGAGGAAGGGAGGAAGGAGAGGAGGAGGAGGAAGGAGGAGGAAGGAAAGAGGGAGAGGAGAGGGAGGAGGAAAAGGAGAGGAGAGGGAGAGGAGAGGAGGAGGTGGAGGTGGAGGAGGGAGGGGAGGTGGAGAGGAGGAAAGGAAGGAGAGGGAGGTGGAGAAGGAGGTGGAAGAAGAGGAAAGGAAGGAAAGGAGAGGAAGAGAGGAAGGAGGGAAGGAAAGGAGGAAGGGAGAGGAAGGAGAGGAGGGAAAGGAAGGAAAGGAGGAGGAGTGGAGGAAGGAGGAGGAGGAGGAAGAGGAAGGAGGGAGGAAGGGGAAGAGGAGAGGAGGAAGGAGGAGGGAGGAAGAGGAAAGAAGGAGAGGGAGGGAAAGGAGGAAGGGAGGAAGGAAGGAGGAGGAGGAAGGAAGAGGAGAGGAGGAAGGAAGGGAGAGGGAAGGAAGGTGGTGGAGAGGAGAGGAGAGAGGAGGAGGGAGAGGAGGGAAGAGGAGAGGAGGAGGAGGAGGAAGGAGGGAAAGAAGGAGAGGAAAGAGAGGAAGAGGAGGAGGAAAGGAAGGAGGGGAGGGAGGAAGAGGAAGAGGAAGAGGGAGAGGGAGGAAGAGGAGAGGACAGCACCTGCTGTCTCGATCTTTGAATGATTGACTATGAAAAGCCAACTGACATTTACTCCTGAGGTGCTGACCTATCGCACGCTCTACAACCACTATGAACGTTTGAACATCTTGGCCATGTTCTGTTATAATCTCCTGCTGGTCATCTATGAACATTTGAACATCTTGGCCATGTTCTGTTATAATCTCCACCCGGCACAGCCAGAAGAGGACTGGCCACCCCTCATAGCCTGGTTCCTCTCTAGGTTTCTAATCTCCACCCGGCACAGCCAGAAGAGGACTGGCCACCCCTCATAGCCTGGTTCCTCTCTAGGTTTCTTCCTAGGTTTTGGCCTTTCTAGGGAGTTTTTCCTAGCCACCGTGCTTCTACACCTGCATGGCTTGCTGTTTGGGGTTTTAGGCTGGGTTTCTGTACAGGTCACTCTCTCTCTCTCTCCCCCCTCCCCCACAAAATACACATGTGCAGAAATACACACACACACACACACATACACACACACACACACACACACACACACACTGTCTCTCCCTGAGTCAGAGATTTGTCTCCACTTGATCTGATCCATCCAGAGCATTTTGCTGAATCTCTCAGCCAGTGTGTGTGTGTGTGTGTGTGTGTGTTGTGTGTGTGTGTGTGTGTGTGTGTGTGTGTGTGTGTGTGTGTGTGTGTGTGTGTGTGTGTGTGTGTGTGTGTGTGTGTTCCCATCTGTTTGAGAGGATCAGTGTGTTGACTGAGAATCAGGTCTCAGACAGACAAAGGTTAGTCCCAAATAGGACCCTATTCCCTATATAGTACACCACTATAGACCAGAGCCCTATTCCCTATATAGTACACCACTATAGACCAGAGCCCTATTCCCTATATAGTGCACTACTATAGACCAGAACCCTATTCCCTATATAGTACACTACTTTAGACCAGAGCCCTATTCCCTATATAGTACACTACTATAGACCAGAGCCCTATTCCCTATATAGTGCACTACTATAGACCAGAGCCCTATTCCCTATATAGTACACTACTATAGACCAGGGCCCTATTCCCTATATAGTACACTACTATAGACCAGAACCCTATTCCCTATATAGTACACTACTATAGACCAGAACCCTATTCCCTATATAGTACACTACTATAGACCAGAGCCCTAATCCCTAGATAGTACACTACTATAGACCAGAACCCTATTCCCTATATAGTACACTACTATAGACCAGAGCCCTAATCCCTAGATAGTACACTACTATAGACCAGAGCCCTATTCCCTATATAGTACACTACTATAGACCAGAGCCCTAATCCCTAGATAGTACACTACTATAGACCAGAGCCCTAATCCCTAGATAGTACACTACTTTAGACCAGAACCCTATTCCCTATATAGTACACTACTATAGACCAGAGCCCTAATCCCTAGATAGTACACTACTATAGACCAGAGCCCTAATCCCTAGATAGTACACTACTTTAGACCAGAACCCTATTCCCTATATAGTACACTACTATAGACCAGAGCCCTAATCCCTAGATAGTACACTACTATAGACCAGAGCCCTATTCCCTATATAGTACACTACTTTAGACCAGAACCCTATTCCCTATATAGTACACTACTATAGACCAGAGCCCTAATCCCTAGATAGTACACTACTTTAGACCAGAACCCTATTCCCTATATAGTACACTACTTTAGACCAGATCCCTATATAGTGCACTACTTTAGACCAGAGCCCTATTCCCTATATAGTACACTACTTTAGACCAGAGCCCTATTCCCTATATAGTACACTACTTTAGACCAGGGCCCTATTCCCTATATAGTGCACTACTTTAGACCAGAGCCCTATTCACTATATAGTGCACTACTTTAGACCAGAACCCTATTCCCTATATAGTGCACTACTTTTGACCAGGACTGATAGGGAGGGTGCCATTTGGGTAGCGGACAAAGCCTGGCCTCTGGTCAGAGAGAGACAGACCAGGACAGAGCCTCTGGTCAGAGAGAGACAGACCAGGACAGAGCCTCTGGTCAGAGAGAGACAGACCAGAACAGAGCCTCTGGTCAGAGAGAGACAGACCAGGACAGGGCCTCTGGTCAGAGAGAGACAGACCAGGACATAGCCTCTCGTCAGAGAGAGACAGACCAGAACAGAGCCTCTGGTCAGAGAGAGACAGACCAGGACAGAGCCTCTGGTCAGAGAGAGAGAGACAGACCAGAACAGAGCCTCTGGTCAGAGAGAGACAGACCAGAACAGAGCCTCTGGTCAGAGAGAGACAGACCAGGACAGAGCCTCTGGTCAGAGAGAGACAGACCAGAACAGAGCCAGGCCTCTGGTCAGAGAGAGACAGACCAGAACAGAGCCTCTGGTCAGAGAGAGACAGACCAGGACAGAGCCTGTGGTCAGAGAAAGACAGACCAGGACAGAGCCTCTGGTCAGAGAGAGACAGACCAGAACAGAGCCTCTGGTCAGAGAGAGACAGACCAGGACAGAGCCTCTGGTCAGAGAGAGACAGACCAGAACAGAGCCTCTGGTCACAGAGAGACAGACCAGGACAGAGCCAGGCCTCTGGTCAGAGAGAGACAGATTAGGACAGAGCCTCTGGTCAGAGAGAGACAGACCAGAACAGAGCCTCTGGTCAGAGAGAGACAGACCAGGACAGAGCCTCTGGTCAGAGAGAGACAGACCAGGACAGAGCCTCTGGTCAGAGAGAGACAGACCAGGACAGAGCCTCTGGTCAGAGAAAGACAGACCAGGACAGAGCCTCTGGTCAGAGAGAGACAGACCAGAACAGAGCCTCTGGTCAGAGAAAGACAGACCAGGACAGAGCCTCTGGTCAGAGAGAGACAGACCAGGGCAGAGCCTCTGGTCAGAGAGAGACAGACCAGGACAGAGCCTCTGGTCAGAGAGAGACAGACCAGGACAGAGCCTCTGGTCAGAGAAAGACAGACCAGAACAGAGCCAGGCCTCTGGTCAGAGAGAGACAGACCAGAACAGAGCCTCTGGTCAGAGAGAGACAGACCAGGACAGAGCCTCTGGTCAGAGAAAGACAGACCAGGACAGAGCCTCTGGTCAGAGAGAGACAGACCAGAACAGAGCCTCTGGTCAGAGAGAGACAGACCAGGACAGAGCCAGGCCTTTGGTCAGAGAGAGACAGATTAGGACAGAGCCTCTGGTCAGAGAGAGACAGACCAGAACAGAGCCTCTGGTCAGAGAGAGACAGACCAGGACAGAGCCTCTGGTCAGAGAAAGACAGACCAGGACAGAGCCTCTGGTCAGAGAGAGACAGACCAGGACAGAGCCTCTGGTCAGAGAGAGACAGACCAGGACAGAGCCTCTGGTCAGAGAGAGACAGACCAGGACAGAGCCTCTGGTCAGAGAGAGACAGACCAGGACAGAGCCAGGCCTCTGGTCAGAGAGAGACAGACCAGGACAGAGCCTCTGGTCAGAGAAAGACAGACCAGAACAGAGCCAGGCCTCTGGTCAGAGAGAGACAGACCAGAACAGAGCCTCTGGTCAGAGAGAGACAGACCAGGACAGAGCCTCTGGTCAGAGAAAGACAGACCAGGACAGAGCCTCTGGTCAGAGAGAGACAGACCAGAACAGAGCCTCTGGTCAGAGAGAGACAGACCAGGACAGAGCCAGGCCTCTGGTCAGAGAGAGACAGATTAGGACAGAGCCTCTGGTCAGAGAGAGACAGACCAGAACAGAGCCTCTGGTCAGAGAGAGACAGACCAGGACAGAGCCTCTGGTCAGAGAAAGACAGACCAGGACAGAGCCTCTGGTCAGAGAGAGACAGACCAGGACAGAGCCTCTGGTCAGAGAGACAGACCAGGACAGAGCCTCTGGTCAGAGAGACAGACCAGGACAGAGCCTCTGGTCAGAGAGAGACAGACCAGGACAGAGCCAGGCCTCTGGTCAGAGAGAGACAGACTAGGACAGAGCCTCTGGTC
>NW_027039603.1:0-6246 GCF_034236695.1 Oncorhynchus nerka
AATTCATTAGGAATGTCCTAGCTATAATTCATTAGGTATAACCTAGCTATAATTCATTATGTATGTTTCCTAGCTATAATTCATTAGGTATAACCTAGCTATAATTCATTATGTATGTTTCCTAGCTATAATTCATTAGGTATAACCTAGCTATAATTCATTAGGCATGTGTCCTAGCTATAATTCATTAGGTATATGTCCTAGCTATAATTCATTAGGTATGTCCTAGCTATAATTCATTAGGTGTGTCCTAGCTATAATTCATTAGGTATGTGTCCTAGCTATAATTCATTAGGTATGTGTCCTAGCTATAATTCATTAGGTATGTCCTAGCTATAATTCATTAGGTATGTCCTAGCTATAATTCATTAGGTATGTCCTAGCTATAATTCATTAGGTATGTGTCCTAGCTATAATTCATTAGGTATGTGTCCTAGCTATAATTCATTAGGTATGTCCTAGCTATAATTCATTAGGTATGTCCTAGCTATAATTCATTAGGTATGTGTCCTAGCTTATGTTCATTAGGTATATTCAGCTATAATTCATTAGGTATGTCCTAGCTATAATTCATTAGGTATGTGTCCTAGCTACAATTCATTAGGTATGTGTCCTAGCTATAATTCATTAGGTATGTGTCCTAGCTATAATTCATTAGGTATGTCCTAGCTATAATTCATTAGGTATGTCCTAGCTATAATTCATTAGGTATGTCCTAGCTATAATTCATTAGGTATGTGTCCTAGCTACAATTCATTAGGTATGTGTCCTAGCTATAATTCATTAGGTATGTCCTAGCTATAATTCATTAGGTATGTGTCCTAGCTATAATTCATTAGGTATGTGTCCTAGCTATAATTCATTAGGTATGTGTCCTAGCTACAATTCATTAGGTATGTGTCCTAGCTACAATTCATTAGGTATGTGTCCTAGCTATAATTCATTAGGTATAACCTAGCTATAATTCATTAGGTATGTGTCCTAGCTATAATTCATTAGGTATAACCTAGCTATAATTCATTAGGTATGTGTCCTAGCTACAATTCATTAGGTATAACCTAGCTATAATTCATTAGGTATGTGTCCTAGCAATTCATTAGGTATCTAGCTATAATTCATTAGGTATAACCTAGCTATAATTCATTATGGGCATGTGTCCTAGCTATAATTCATTAGGTATGTCCTAGCTATAATTCATTAGGTATGTCCTAGCTATAATTCATTAGGTATGTGTCCTAGCTATAATTCATTAGGTATGTCCTAGGGTCATTAGGTATGTCCTAGCTATAATTCATTAGGTATGTGTCCTAGCTATAATTCATTAGGTATGTGTCCTAGCTATAATTCAATAGGTATGTCCTAGCTATAATTCATTAGGTATACAATTCCAGGTGTCCTAGCTATAATTCATTAGGTATGTGTCCTAGCTATAATTCATTAGGTATGTCCTAGCTATAATTCATTAGGTATGTCCTAGCTATAATTCATTAGGTATGTCCTAGCTATAATTCATTAGGTATGTGTCCTAGTATAGGTATGTGTCCTAGCTATAATTCATTAGGTATGTCCTAGCTATAATTCATTAGGTATGTGTCCTAGCTATAATTCATTAGGTATGTCCTAGCTATAATTCATTAGGTATGTGTCCTAGCTATAATTCATTAGGTATGTGTCCTAGCTATAATTCATTAGGTATGTGTCCTAGCTATAATTCATTAGGTATAACCTAGCTATAATTCATTAGGTATGTGTCCTAGCTATAATTCATTAGGTATGTCCTAGCTATAATTCATTAGGTATGTCCTAGCTATAATTCATTAGGTATGTGTCCTAGCTATAATTCATTAGGTATAACCTAGCTATAATTCATTAGGTATGTCCTAGCTATAATTCATTAGGTATAACCTAGCTATAATTCATTAGGTAAAACCTAGCTATAATTCATTAGGCATGTGTCCTAGCTATAATTAATTAGGTATGTCCTAGCTATAATTCATTAGGTATATGTCCTAGCTATAATTCATTAGGTATGTCCTGCTATAATTCCTAGCAATAGGTATGTCCTAGCTATAATTCATTAGGTATGTGTCCTAGCTATAATTCATTAGGTATAACCTAGCTATAATTCATTAGGTATGTCCTAGCTATAATTCATTAGGTATGTCCTAGCTATAATTCATTAGGCATGTGTCCTAGCTATAATTCATTAGGTATGTAACCTAGCTATAATTCATTAGGTATAACCTAGCTATAATTCATTAGGTATGTCCTAGCTATAATTCATTAGGTATGTGTCCTAGCTATAATTCATTAGGTATGTCCTAGCTATAATTCATTAGGTATATGTCCTAGCTATAATTCATTAGGTATGTCCTAGCTATAATTCATTAGGTATGTCCTAGCTATAATTCATTAGGTATATGTCCTAGCTATAATTCATTAGGTATGTCCTAGCTATAATTCATTAGGTATCCTAGCTATAATTCATTAGGTATGTCCTAGCTATAATTCCTAGCTATAATTCATTAGGTATGTGTCCTAGCTATAATTCATTAGGTATGTGTCCTAGCTATAATTCATTAGGTATGTGTCCTAGCTATAATTCATTAGGTATGTGTCCTAGCTATAATTCATTAGGTATGTCCTAGCTATAATTCATTAGGTATGTCCTAGCTATAATTCATTAGGTATAACCTAGCTATAATTCATTAGGTATGTGTCCTAGCTATAATTCATTAGGTATAACCTAGCTATAATTCATTAGGTATGTCCTAGCTATAATTCATTAGGTATGTCCTAGCTATAATTCATTAGGTATGTCCTAGCTATAATTCATTTGGGTATGTGTCTAGCTATAATTCAATAGGTATGTGTCCTAGCTATAATTCATTAGGTATGTGTCCTAGCTATAATTCATTAGGTATGTCCTAGCTATAATTCATTAGGTATGTGTCCTAGCTATAATTCATTAGGTATGTGTCCTAGCTATAATTCATTAGGTATGTGTCCTAGCTATAATTCATTAGGTATGTCCTAGCTATAATTCATTAGGTATAACCTAGCTATAATTCATTAGGTATGTGTCCTAGCTATAATTCATTAGGTATGTCAAGCTATAATTCATTAGGTATGTGTCCTAGCTATAATTCATTAGGTATCTAGCTATAATTCATTAGGTATGTGTCCTAGCTATAATTCATTAGGTATGTCCTAGCTATAATTCATTAGGTATGTGTCTAGCTATAATTCATTAGGTATGTCCTAGCTCTAGCTATAATTCATTAGGTATATGTCCTAGCTATAATTCATTAGGTATGTCCTAGCTATAATTCATTAGGTATGTCCTAGCTATAATTCATTAGGTATGTGTCCTAGCTATAATTCATTAGGTATGTCCTAGCTATAATTCATTAGGTATGTGTCCCAGCTATAATTCATTAGGTATGTCCTAGCTATAATTCATTAGGTATGTCCCAGCTATAATTCATTAGGTATGTCCTAGCTATAATTCATTAGGTATAACCCAGCTATAATTCATTAGGTATGTCCTAGCTATAATTCATTAGGTATGTGTCTAGCTATAATTCATTAGGCATGTGTCTAAGCTATAATTCATTAGGTATGTCTAGCTATAATTCATTAGGTATGTGTCTAGCTATAATTCAATAGGTATGTCTAACTTTACTATCATCACAATATCCATGTCCATTTTGCAGCAAGGAGTCAATTCCAATTCCATAATCGTCACAGCCCTAAAACAAAGACCTCTGTACAAGCTAACCTTTGATGCATGATCAAGTTCAGTGAGGAGGGCACGGGACTGTCACTCCTAGAGCACAGGAGCCAAGGTTTCCTTATATAGAAGCATTAGAATTTACGTTTCAGTGGCTACTACTCTACAAACCGCTCTCTCCTTTCCTCTCTCTACAGCCAAGGTATTGTTATTTTAGTTCTTCTCATGTTCTTCAAAGCTAAGACAATGTTATGAGGAGGTCTCCCTCCCCCTCCTCTGATCAAAGCTAAACCAGGACAGTATGACACTGACGGATTAATCCTGCCAAGCTAAACACAGTCCACGGGTGATGATGTTAGATCTAATTTTTGGTTGTATTTGCTAGTCTGTGACTGGATCCTTCACACACACACACACACACACACACACACATACACGGTAATACTATTATATTGTTTATTGTGACTTGGAAACCTTTTTGTTGTTGTTGTTTTAAACTAAGTTGAAAAAGAAGGAAACGACAAGTGGAACATTTTAAACTTTTTAAATCAGGCCGTTGAAGTGTTTTATGGGAAATCAGGCCGTTGAAGTGTTTTATGGGAAATCAGGCCGTTGAAGTGTTTTATGGGAAATCAGGCCGTTGAAGTGTTTTATGGGAAATCAGGCCGTTGAAGTGTTTTATGGGAAATCAGGCCGTTGAAGTGTTTTATGGGAAATCAGGCCGTTGAAGTGTTTTATGGGAAATCAGGCTGTTGAAGTGTTTTATGGGAAATCAGGCCGTTGTAAATAGATCGATGTCTGTGTATCACGCTGTTGTCACTCTTTAGAACACATCACAGGTTAGATAATGTTTCCACTGTGTCAACATAACTGGACGGACTTTACTGCTAACAGACTGACTTTACTGCTAACGACATACTGACTTTACTGCTAACGACAGACTGACTTTACTGCTAACAACAGACTGACTTTACTGCTAACAGACTGACTTTACTGCTAACAGACTGACTTTACTGCTAACAACAGACTGACTTTACTGCTAACAGACTGACTTTACTGCTAACAGACTGACTTTACTGCTAACGACATACTGACTTTACTGCTAACAGACTGACTGCTAACAGACTGACTTTACTGCTAACAGACTGACTTTACTGCTAACAGACTGACTTTACTGCTAACAGACTGACTTTACTGCTAACAGACCGACTTTACTGCTAACAGACTGACTGCTAACAGACTGACTTTACTGCTAACAGACTGACTTTACTGCTAACAGACTGACTTTACTGCTAACGACAGACTGACTTTACTGCTAACAGACTGACTTTACTGCTAACAGACTGACTTTACTGCTAACGACAGACTGACTTTACTGCTAACAGACTGACTTTACTGCTAACAGACCGACTTTACTGCTAACAGACTGACTGCTAACAGACTGACTTTACTGCTAACAGACTGACTTTACTGCTAACAGACTGACTTTACTGCTAACAGACTGACTTTACTGCTAACAGACTGACTTTACTGCTAACAGACTGACTTTACTGCTAACAACAGACTGACTTTACTGCTAACAGACTGACTTTACTGCTAACAGACTGACTTTACTGCTAACAGACTGACTTTACTGCTAACAGACTGACTTTACTGCTAACAGACTGACTGCTAACAGACTGACTTTACTGGTAACAGACTGACTTTACTGCTAACAGACTGACTTTACTGCTAACAGACTGACTGCTAACAGACTGACTTTACTGCTAACAGACTGACTGCTAACAGACTGACTTTACTGCTAACAGACTGACTTTACTGCTAACAACAGACTGACTTTACTGCTAACAACAGACTGACTTTACTGCTAACAGACTGACTTTACTGCTAACAGACTGACTTTACTGCTAACAGACTGACTGCTAACAGACTGACTTTACTGGTAACAGACTGACTTTACTGCTAACAGACTGACTTTACTGCTAACAACAGACTGATGTGGTTGGTAGAGATGTTATTTCTGTCTGTATTCTCTATAGCAGGACTCTCCTACCCCTGGTCCTAAGGAGAGATACCCTCCTGTCCAGGAACAGGGTTGGAGAGCCCTCTTCCAAACCATGGTCATTGAAGTAGGAAGCCCTGTTCCATACCATTGTCATTGAAGTAGGAGGAACTGTTCCATACCATGGTCATTGAAGTAGGAGGAACTGTTCCATACCATGGTCATTGAAGTAGGAAGCCCTGTTCCATACCATGGTCATTGAAGTAGGAAGCTCTGTTCCATACCATGGTCATTGAAGTAGGAGGAACTGTTCCATACCATGGTCATTGAAGTAGGAAGCCCTGTTCCATACCATGGTCATTGAAGTAGGAAGCTCTGTTCCATACCATTGTCATTGAAGTAGGAGGAACTGTTCCATACCATGGTCATTGAAGTAGGAGGAACTGTTCCATACCATGGTCATTGAAGTAGGAAGCCCTGTTCCATACCATTGTCATTGAAGTAGGAGGAA
>NW_027039603.1:6746-29246 GCF_034236695.1 Oncorhynchus nerka
CCCTCCACTCGAACCACTAGACTACTCCGCCGTCCCTCCACTCTAACCACTAGCCTACCTGCCGCCCTCCACTCTAACCACTAGTCTACCTGCGCCCTCCACCTAACCACTAGGCCGCTGCCGCCCCTCCACTCTTAACCACTAGGCTCACGCTGCCGCCCCACTCTAACCACTAGTCTACCTGCCGCCCTCCCCTAACCACTAGTCTACCTGCCGCCCCTCCACTCTAACCACTAGTCTACGTGCCGCCCCTCCACTCTAACCTCTAGTCTACCTGCCTCCCTACACTCTAACCACTAGTCTACCTGTCCATCCACTCTAACCACTAGGCTACCTGCCACCCTCCACTCCACTCTAACCACCACTAGTCTACCTGCCGCCCTCCACCCCTCCACTCTAACCACTAGACTACCTGCCGCCCCTCCACTCTAACCACTAGTCTACCTGCCGCCCACCACTCTAACCACTAGTCTACCTGCCGCCCCTCCCACTCTAACCACTAGGCTACCTGCCGCCCTCCACACCACTACAATATAACCACTAGTCTACCTGCCGTCCCACCACTCTAATCACTAGTCTACCTGCCGCCCTCCACTCTAACCACTAGTCTCCCGCCGCCCCTCCACTCTAACCACCAGTCTACCTGCCGCCCTCCACTCTAACCACTAGGCTACCCCTGCCGCCCCTCCACTCTAACCACTAGTCTACCTGCCGCCCCTCCACTCTAACCACTAGTCTACCTGCCTCCCCTCCACTCTAACCACTAGTCTAACCACTGCCGCCCCTCCCACTCTAACCACTAGTCTACCTGCCGCCCCTCCCTCTAACCACTAGTCTACCTGCCGCCCTCCACTCTAACCACTAGTCTACCTGCCTCCCCTCCACTCTAACCACTAGGCTACCTGCCGCCCTCCACTCGAACCACTAGACTACTCCGCCGTCCCTCCCTCTAACCACTAGTCTACCTGCCGCCCTCCACTCTAACCACTAGTCTACCTGCCGCCCCTCCACTCTAACCACTAGGCTACCTGCCGCCCCTCCACTCTAACCACTAGGCTACCTGCCGCCCCCACTCTAACCACTAGTCTACCTGCCGCCCCTCCACTCTAACCACTGTCTACCTGCCGCCCTCCACTCTAACCACTAGTCTACGCTGCCGCCCCTCCACTCTAACCACTAGTCTACCTGCCTCCCCTCCACTCCTAACCACTAGTCTACCTGCCGCTCCATCCACTCTAACCACTAGTCTACCTGCCGCCCCTCCACTCTAACCACTAGTCTACCTGCCGCCCCACTCCCACAAACCACTAGTCTACCTGCCGCCCCTCCACTCTAACCACTAGTCTACCTGCCTCCCCTCCACTCTAACCACTAGTCTACCTGCCGCCCTCCACTCTAACCACTAGGCTACCTGCCGCCCTCCACTCTAACCACTAGTCTACCCGCCTCCCCTCCACTCTAACCACTAGTCTACCTGCCGCCCCTCCACTCTAACCACTAGGCTACGCTGCCGCCCCTCCACTCTAACCACTAGTCTACGCTGCCCCCATCACTCTAACCACTAGTCTACCTGCCGCCCCTCCCTCTAACCACTAGTCTACCTGCCCCTCCACTCTAACCACTAGTCTACCTGCCGCCCCTCCACTCTAACCTCTGGTCTACCTGCCTCCCCTCCACTCTAACCACTAGTCTACCTGCCGCTCCATCCACTCTAACCACTAGGCTACCTGCCGCCCCTCCACTCTAACCACTAGTCTACTCTAACCACTGCCCCTCCCTCCTAACCACTAGTCTACCTGCCGCCCCTCCACTTTAACCACTAGTCTACCTGCCGCCCCTCCACTCTAACCACTGGCTACGCTGTGCCCTCCACTCTAACCACTAGTCTACCTGCCTCCCCTACACTTTAACCACTAGTCTACCTGCCGCCCCCTCCACTCTAACCACTAGTCTACCTGCCGCCCCTCCACTCTAACCACTAGTCTACCTGCCGCCTCCACTCTAACCACTAGTCTACCTGCCGCCCCTCCACTCTAACCACTAGTCTACCTGCCGCCCCTCCACTCTAACCACTAGTCTACCTGCCGCACCTCCACTCTAACCACTAGTCTACCTGCCTCCCCTCCACTCTAACCACTAGTCTACCTGCCTCCCCTACACTCTAACCACTAGTCTACCTGCCTCCCTCCACTCTAACCACTAGTCTACCTGCCTCCCCTCCACTCTAACCACTAGTCTACCTGCCTCCCTACACTCTAACCACTAGTCTACCTGCCGTCCATCCACTCTAACCACTAGTCTACCTGCCGCCCCTCCACTCTAACCACTAGTCTACCTGCCGCCCCTCCACTCTAACCACTAGACTACCTGCCGCCCCTCCACTCTAACCACTAGACTACCTGCCGCCCCTCCACTCTAACCACTAGTCTACCTGCCGCCCCTCCCCTCTAACCACTAGGCTACCTGCCGCCCCTCCACTCTAACCACTAGACTACCTGCCTCCCCTCCACTCTAACCACTAGGCTACCTGCCGCCCCTCCACTCTAACCACTAGTCTACCTGCCGCCCCTCCACTCTAACCACTAGTCTACCTGCCGCCCCACAGTACTGACCCCACAGGAAGGAAAACAGAACAGGAGAACATTATAATGTTATCTGTGTGACTGTACCTCTCCCACAGAGAGGTTGCTGACGGATCTGAGAGAGATGATCTTCTGGAAGGCGACGACAGAGAAGGCACTCTTCACCCTGATGGCCGTCCTCAGGTTAACAGCCCACAGTAGAGAGGCAAAGAAGGCTTTGGAGAACTCTGAGGTGAACAGAGCCACACACAGACCCACACCGTGGAGCAGAGTAGACGTCCCAGGGTTTTCTGCATAGTTCAGGATCTCATACACCAGAACCGCCTGGAACACACACACACACACACACACACACACACACACACACACACACATAAACAGATGTTGTTTTTTAAACATCCAATAATGTGTTGAATCATCTATGCAGGAAATGAATGAATTTGAAATCACAGACCGGTCCGATAAACACAGAGAGCGCGAAGAGGATGGCGACGAGGAAGGCCACCAGGGATCGGGTCCTTTGGAAGCGCATGAAGACTCCACCTAAAGAAGCTTTCTAGTCCCACCTTAGCTACCTCTTCCTCCCAAAGCCTCTCGAACCTACAGAGGAAGAAGAGTTTTGTCACAGACAACTCACAGAGCTCTCTCTAGTCCCACCTTAGCTACCTCTTCCTCCCAAAGCCTCTCGAACCTACAGAGGAAGAAGAGTTCATCAAATGCTGTCCTTTTTCTGTCACAGACAACTCACAGAGCTCAACCAAACACGCCTTTTTCTGTCACAGACAACTGAGCTCCAACCAAACACGCACAGGGTGACAGGGGGCCAAATAAAGAAACATTTAATTATCATTTTGACGTTTAATTATAATTAATTATAATTTTAAATTCATATTTAAACAGTTTACTTCCCCATTTATGGGCAAATGTGATGTGCTACATCACATGTTTATGATGAGTAACCCTGACGATGTGACTAAACTCTCACAGATAACACCTAGGATTTACCTCAGTGGGCTAACACAGTCTTTAGCCATGCTAACCTGTGTTCGATACCCAGTCCATATCACATTCATTGTCATAGACAAACCTTTTCCCATCGACAGATAAGTCCAGGGCTTTAGCTTAGTGGGCTAACACGATTCAAAACCCGGTTGGTTATAGATTCATGGTGCGAGTCCCACATTCACAATGAGTCCCACCTTTTCCCATTGACAGACAATGCCTAGGCATTAGCTCAGTGGGCTAATGAGTCCCACCTCTTCCCATTGACAGACAATGCCTAGGCATTAGCTCAGTGGGCTAACTAGGGAGTCCCTGCTCTTCCCATTGACAGACAATGCCTAGGCATTAGCTCAGTGGGCTAACTGTTAACATAATGAGTCCCACCTCTTCCCATTGACAGACAATGCCTAGGCATTAGCTCAGTGGGCTAATGAGTCCCACCTTTTCCCATTGACAGACAATGCCTAGGCATTAGCTCAGTGGGCTAACTGGGGTTAACATAATGAGTCCCACCTCTTCCCATTGACAGACAATGCCTAGGCATTAGCTCAGTGGGTTAATGAGTCTCACCTCTTCCCATTGACAGACAATGCCTAGGCATTAGCTCAGTGGGTTAATGAGTCTCACCTCTTCCCATTGACAGACAATGCCTAGGCATTAGCTCAGTGGGTTAATGAGTCTCACCTCTTCCCATTGACAGACAATGCCTAGGCATTAGCTCAGTGGGCTAACTGGGGTTAACATAATGAGTCCCACCTCTTCCCATTGACAGACAATGCCTAGGCATTAGCTCAGTGGGCTAACTGGGGTTAACATAATGAGTCCCACCTGTTCCCATTGACAGACAATGCCTAGGCATTAGCTCAGTGGGCTAATGAGTCCCACCTCTTCCCATTGACAGACAATGCCTAGGCATTAGCTCAGTGGGCTAACTGGGGTTAACATAATGAGTCCCACCTCTTCCCATTGACAGACAATGCCTAGGCATTAGCTCAGTGGGCTAACTAGGGTTAACATAATGAGTCCCCACCTCTTCCCATTGACAGACAATGCCTAGGCATTAGCTCAGTGGGCTAACTGGGGTTAACATAATGAGTCCCACCTCTTCCCATTGGTTTCGGCCCCATCATGAGAAGACAGAGACAGGGAGCTCTTGTCCAGTCGGTTCCTGAACAGGCTCCACATCATGGGAGTCATCCAGGCAAACGAGGTGAAGGAGAAGAAGCCTGCATCGTCCATGGGGTTGGACCTGGACAGAGACAGACAACATCAGGGTGCAACAACAATTATACACACTGTTGTATGAAAAGATCCAATCCCATAGAGGGTTATTAGGGGTTAGGGGTATTATGGGTTAGGGGTTAGGGGGTAGGGGTATTATAGGTTAGGGGTATTATGGGTTAGGGTTATTATGGGTTAGGGGTATTATGGGTTAGTTTATGGGTTAGGGTTATTATGGGTTAGGGTTATTATGGGTTAGGGTATTATGGGTTAGGGGTATTATGGGTTAGGGTTATTATGGGTTAGGGGTATTATGGGTTAGGGGTATTATGGGTTAGGGTTATTATGGGTTAGGGGTATTATGGGTTAGGGGTATTATGGGTTAGGGGTTATTATGGGTTAGGGGTTAGGGGGGTATTAGGGGTTAGGGGTTAGGGGTATTAGGGGTTAGGGGGCATTATGGGTTAGGGTTATTATGGGTTAGGGGTATTATGGGTTAGGGGTTAGGGGTATTATGGGTTAAGGGTATTATGGGTTAGGGGTATTATGGGTTAGGGGTTAGGGGTGTTAGGGTTTATGGGTTAGGGGTATTATGGGTTAGGGGTATTATGGGTTAGGGTTATTAGGGGTTAGGGGTATTATGGGTTAGGGGTATTATGGGTTAGGGGTATTATGGGTTAGGGGTATTATGGGTTAGGGGTTAGGGTTATTAGGGGTTAGTGGTATTATGGGTTAGGGGTTAGGGGTATTATGGGTTAGGGTTATTATGGGTTAGGGGTTAGGGGTATTATGGGTTAGGGGTATTATGGGTTAGGGGTTAGGGGTATTATGGGTTAGGGGTATTATGGGTTAGGGTTATTATGGGTTAGGGGTTAGGGGTATTATGGGTTAGGGGTATTATGGGTTAGGGGTTAGGGGTATTATGGGTTAGGGGTATTATGGGTTAGGGGTTAGGGGTATTATGGGTTAGGGGTATTATGGGTTAGTGGTATTATGGGTTAGGGTATTATGGGTTAGGGGTTAGGGGTATTATGGGTTAGGGGTATTATGGGTTAGGGTTATTATGGGTTAGGGGTTAGGGGTATTATGGGTTAGGGGTATTATGGGTTAGGGGTATTATGGTTAGGGGTTAGGGGGTAGGGGTATTATGGGTTAGGGGTATTATGGGTTAGGGTATTATGGGTTATTAGGGGTATTATGGGTTAGGGGTATTATGGGTTAGGGGTATTATGGGTTAGGGGTATTATGGGTTAGGGTTATTATGGGTTAGGGGTATTATGGGTTAGGGGTTAGGGGTATTATGGGTTAGGGGTATTATGGGTTAGGGTTATTATGGGTTAGGGGTATTATGGTTAGGGGTTAGGGGGTAGGGGTATTATGGGTTAGGGGTTAGGGGTATTATGGGTTAGGGTTATTATGGGTTAGGGGTTAGGGGTATTATGGGTTAGGGGTATTATGGGTTAGGGGTTAGGGGTATTATGGGTTAGGGGTATTATGGGTTAGGGGTTAGGGGTATTATGGGTTAAGGGTATTATGGGTTAGGGTTATTATGGGTTAGGGTATTATGGTTAGGGGTTAGGGGTTAGGGGTATTATGGGTTAGGGGTTAGGGGTATTATGGGTTAGGGTTATTATGGGTTAGGGTTAGGGGTATTATGGGTTAGGGGTATTATGGGTTAGGGGTTAGGGGTATTATGGGTTAGGGGTATTATGGGTTAGGGGTTAGGGGTATTATGGGTTAGGGGTATTATGGGTTAGGGGTTAGGGGTATTATGGGTTAGGGTTATTATGGATTAGGGGTTAGGGGTATTATGGGTTAGGGGTTAGGGTATTAGGGGTTAGGGGTATTATGGGTTAGGGGTATTATGGGTTAGGGGTTAGGGGTTTATGGGTTAGGGTTATTATGGGTTAGGGTATTAGGGTTATTATTATGGGTTAGGGTTATTATGGGTTAGGGTTATTATGGGTTAGGGTTAGGGGTATTATGGGTTAGGGGTATTATGGGTTAGGGGTATTATGGGTTAGGGGTTAAGGGTATTATGGGTTAGGGTTATTATGGGTTAGGGGTATTATGGGTTAGGGGTTATTATGGGTTAGGTGTTAGGGGTATTATGGGTTAGGGTTATTATGGGTTAGGGGTTAGGGGTATTATGGGTTAGGGTTATTATGGGTTAGGTGTTAGGGGTATTATGGGTTAGGGTTATTATGGGTTAGGGGTTAGGGGTATTATGGGTTAGGGTTATTATGGGTTAGGTGTTAGAGGTATTATGGGTTAGGGTTATTATGGGTTAGGGGTTAGGGGTATTATGGGTTAGGGGTATTATGGGTTTTGGGTATTATGGGTTAGGGGTATTATGGGTTAGGGGTTAGGGGTATTATGGGTTAGGGGTATTATGGGTTAGGGGTTAGGGTTATTATGGGTTAGTGTTATTATGGTTAGGGTTAGTGTTATTATGGGGTAGGGTTAGAGGTAGGGTTATTAGGGGTAGGGGGTAGGGGTAGGGTTAGAGTGTAGGGTTAGAGTGTAGGGTTGGAGGGTAGGGTTAGAGGGTAGGGTTAGGGGTAGGGTTAGGGTGTAGGGTTAGGGGGTAGGGTTAGAGGGTAGGATTATTAGGGGTAGGGGTTAGGGGGTAGGGGGTAGGGTTATTATGGATTAGGGGTAGGGTTAGAGGGTAGGGTTATTAGGGGGTAGGGGGAAGGGTTATTATGGGTTAGGGTTATTATGGTTAGGGTTAGTGTTATTATGGGGTAGGGTTAGAGGGTAGGGTTATTAGGGTAGGGTTAGGGGGTAGGGTTAGGGGGTAGGGTTAGAGGTTAGGGTTAGAGGGTAGGGTTATTATGGGTTAGGGGTAGAGGGTAGGGTTATTATGGGTTAGGGGTAGAGGGTAGGGTTATTATGGGTTAGGGGTAGAGGGTAGGGTTATTAGGGGTTAGGGGTTAGGGGTTAGAGGTTAGGGGTTAGGGGTTAGGGGTTAGGGGTTAGGGTTAGAGGGTAGGGTTATTATGGGTTAGGGTTAGAGGTTAGGGGTTAGGGGTTAGGGGTTAGGGTTAGGGGTTAGGGTTAGAGGTAGGGTTATTATGGGTTAGGGGTAGAGGGTAGGGTTATGGGGTTAGGGGTTAGGGGTTAGGGTTAGAGGTTAGGGGTTAGGGGTTAGGGTTAGGGTTATTATGGGTTAGGGGTAGAGGGTAGGGTTATTAGGGGTTAGGGGTTAGGGTTAGGGGTTAGGGGTTAGGGGTTAGAGGGTAGGGGTTAGGGGTTAGGGTTATTAGGGGTTAGGGGTTAGGGGTTAGGGGTTAGGGGTTAGGGTTAGGGGTTAGGGGTTAGGGGTTAGAGGTTAGGGGTTAGGGGTTAGGGGTTAGGGGTTAGGGGTTAGGGGTGTGTAGTTGGGACTTACTTGTTTGAGAAACGGAATGGGATCATGTTCTGCAGGCTGCTGTGGTACTTGAAGTGTTGGTTGGGAGGGGGGTCCTCTTCCCTGTAGTCCAGGGAAGGTAGGCCCTCTGGATTCATCTCCATGGTGGCAGTACATTCATAATTCCATATAACACTGTCACTTCTTTTCCTCTGTACGTGGAGAAAGGAGGGTCGAGAGGAGAGAGACAATTACAGTATAACAAGCCTTTATATCAAATGTACCATCAAACAGTGTATTGTAACCAAGGAGGGGACAGATGTACCATCAAAGAGTGTATTGTAACCAAGGAGGGGACAGATGTACCATCAAAGACTGTATTATAGACAAGGAGGGGCCAAATGTACCATCAAAGAGTGTATTGTAACCAAGGAGGGGACAGATGTACCATCAAAGACTGTATTGTAACCAAGGAGGGGACAAATGTACCATCAAAGACTGTATTATAACCAAGGAGGGACAAATGTACCATCAAAGAGTGTATTATAACCAAGGGGACAATGGCAGAATCAAAGACTGACAAAATCCACAGGAAACAAGATGGCAGAGAAAGAGAGAGAGAGAGAAAGAGAGAGAGAACCACAGGGAAACAAGATGGCAGAGAGAGAAAGAGAGAGAGAGAAAATCCACAGGAAAACAAGATGGCAGAGAGAGAGAGAGAGAGAGAAAGAGAGAGAGAGACCACAGGGAAACAAGATGGCAGAGAGAGAGAGAGAGAGAGAGAGAGAGAGAGAGAGAGAGAGAGACCACAGGGAAACAAGATGGCAGAGAGAGAGAGAGAGAGAGAGAGAGAGAGAGAACATAGGGAAACAAGATGGCAGAGAGAGAGAGAGAGAGAGAGAGAGAGAGAGACCACACTAGGTCCTGGAGCTGTTGTCAGAGGACAAACACTAGGCATGTCCTGGAGCTGTTGTCAGAGGACAAACACTAGACATGTCCTGGAGCTGTTGTCAGAGGACAAACACTAGACATGTCCTGGAGCTGTTGTCAGAGGACAATCATGTCTAGACATAGGCCCTGGAGCTGTTGTCAGAGGACAAACAC
The DNA here is from genome assembly GCF_034236695.1 of Oncorhynchus nerka. Lineage (NCBI taxonomy): Eukaryota > Metazoa > Chordata > Actinopteri > Salmoniformes > Salmonidae > Oncorhynchus > Oncorhynchus nerka. Next base: position 16,008 of record NW_027039603.1, read on the forward strand.
TAGGCCCTGGAGCTGTTGTCAGAGGACAAACACTAGGCATGTCCTGGAGCTGTTGTCAGAGGACAAACACTAGACATGTCCTGGAGCTGTTGTCAGAGGACAAACACTAGACATGTCCTGGAGCTGTTGTCAGAGGACAAACACTAGACATGTCCTGGAGCTGTTGTCAGAGGACAAACACTAGACATGTCCTGGAGCTGTTGTCAGAGGACAAACACTAGACCCTGGAGCTGTTGTCAGAGGACAAACACTAGACATGTCCTGTAGCTGTTGTCAGAGGACAGACACTAGACATGTCCTGGAGCTGTTGTCAGAGGACAGACACTAGGCCCTGGAGCCGTTGTCAGAGGACAGACACTGCTGGCCCTGGAGCTGTTGTCAGAGGACAGACACTAGACATGGACTCCTGGAGATGTTGTCAGAGGACAGACACTAGGCCCTGGAGCTGTTGTCAGAGGACAAACACTAGGCCCTGGAGCTGTTGTCAGAGGACAGACACTAGGCCCTGGAGCTGTTGTCAGAGGACAGACACTGGAGATGCCCTGGAGCTGTTGTCAGAGGACAGACACTAGGCCCTGTAGCTGTTGTCAGAGGACAGACACTAGGCCCTGGAGCTGTTGTCAGAGGACAAACACTAGGCCCTGGAGCTGTTGTCAGAGGACAAACACTAGGCCCTGGAGAGCTGTTGTCAGAGGACAGACACTAGGCCCTGGAGCTGTTGTCAGAGGACAGACACTAGGCCCTGGAGCTGTTGTCAGAGGACAGACACTAGGCCCTGGAGCTGTTGTCAGAGGACAGACACTAGGCCCTGGAGCTGTTGTCAGAGGACAAACACTAGACCCTGGAGCTGTTGTCAGAGGACAGACACTAGGCCCTGGAGCTGTTGTCAGAGGACAGACACTAGGCCCTGGAGCTGTTGTCAGAGGACAGACACTAGGCCCTGGAGCTGTTGTCAGAGGACAGACACTAGGCCCTGGAGCTGTTGTCAGAGGACAAACACTAGACATGTCCTGGAGCTGTTGTCAGAGGACAAACACTAGACATGTCCTGGAGCTGTTGTCAGAGGACAGACACTAGGCCCTGTAGCTGTTGTCAGAGGACAGACACTAGGCCCTGGAGCTGTTGTCAGAGGACAGACACTAGGCCCTGGAGCTGTTGTCAGAGGACAGACACTAGGCCCTGGAGCTGTTGTCAGAGGACAGACACTAGGCCCTGGAGCTGTTGACAGAGGACAGACTAGAGTCTCCCAGTCACACCATAATTCACACGGGAACAAATGACCTGAGGGCCCAGCAGGAAAGGGAGTGATTGAACAAGCTTCTTCTACTTTCCCCCAACGCACAAGTGGTTACATCCACCCTGCTACCATACAGTGGGTGAATGCAAGCATTTCCCTGGACTGTGAGGCCCAGACCAGCGAGACACCCTCCCAGACCTGCAAAGACGCCCCCCTCCCAGAAGGACCTGCACCAAGAGAACCCACTCCACACCCCTACACCAAGACCACAGCATCACCAGCCACACCCCAACCAGCCAAGACCCACCCAAACAAACCCACCCATACATCAGCCCAAACCCCATCCTGCGACAGGCCCAACCCCCACCAGGCCCAACCCCCACTAATTTGCCTGCCCAAGCCCCATCCTGAGACAGACCCAACCCCCACTAATACACCCACCCAAGCCCCATCCTGAGACTGACCCAACCCCCACTAATACACCCGCCCAAGCCCCATCCTGAGACTGACCCAACCCCACTAATACACCCACCCAAGCCCCATCCTGAGACAGACCCAACCCCCACTAATACACCCGCCCAAGCCCCATCCTGAGACTGACCCAACCCCCACTAAATACACCCACCCAAGCCCCATCCTGAGACTGACCCAACCCCACTAATACACCCACCCAAGCCCCATCCTGAGACTGACCCAACCCCTACTAATACACCCACCCAAGCCCCATCCTGAGACAGACCCAACCCCCACTAATACACCCGCCCAAGCCCCATCCTGAGACAGGCCCAACCCCAGCTAATACACCCGCCCAAGCCCCATCCTGAGACAGGCCCAACCCCCACCAGGCCCAACCCCCACTAATACACCCGCCCAAGCCCCATCCTGAGACAGGCCCAACCCCACCAGGCACCACCCCCACTAATACACCCACCCAAGCCCCATCCTGAGACAGGCCCAACCCCAGCTAATACACCCGCCCAAGCCCCATCCTGAGAGACCTAAGAGTATTTATCAGATGTTCAACAAGCTCTGCTCACACCTACTGTGATGGTCTGTGCCTAAACCACAACAAAAACAGCACTAGACACTATGGAACTAAAATATTTTACGATCTCATCCTGGAATATCCAAGGTCTGAGGTCATCTGCCTTTGGTCTAAAGAGGAACCTGGACTTCATCAAATAAATCAGAAATACAGACATTATCATCCAACAAGAAACCTGGTATAGAGGAGATGGACCCACTGGTTGTCCTCTAGGTTACAGAGAGCTGGTAGTCCCATCCACCACACTACCAGGTGGGTGGTATAGAGGAGATGGACCCACTGGTTGTCCTCTAGGTTACAGAGAGCTGGTAGTCCCATCCACCACACTACCAGGTGTGAAACATGGTATAGAGGAGATGGACCCACTGGTTGCCCTCTAGGTTACAGAGAGCTGGTCATCCCATCCACCACACTACCAGGTGGGTGGTATAGAGGAGATGGACCCACTGGTTGTCCTCTAGGTTACAGAGAGCTGGTAGTCCATCCACCAAACTACCAGGTGGGTGGTATAGAGGAGATGGACCCACTGGTTGTCCTCTAGGTTACAGAGAGCTGGTAGTCCCATCCACCACACTACCAGGTGGGTGGTATAGAGGAGATGGACCCACTGGTTGTCCTCTAGGTTACAGAGAGCTGGGTCCAGATTGTCTAGCCCGGCTGATTTGTAGGGGTTTTGCATCTCTTTCAGAACATCAGCTATCTGGATTTGGGTGAAGGAGAAGTGGGGAGGCTTGGGCGAGTTGCTGTGGGGGGTGCAGGGCTGTTGACCGGGGTAGGGGTAGCCAGGTGGAAAGCATGGCCAGCCATAGAGAAATGCTTATTTAAAGTCTCAATTATCGTAGAATTATTAGTGGTGACAGTGTTTCCTAGCCTCAGAGCAGTGGGCAGCTGGGAGGAGGTGTTCTTATTCTCCATGGACTTTTTTGACTTAGTGTTGCGGGAAGCAAATTTCTGCTTGAAAAAGCTAGCCTTGGCTTTTCTAACTGCCTGTGTATAATTGTTTCTAGCTTCCCTGAACAGCTGCATATCACAGGGGCTGTTCGATGCTAATGCAGAACTCCATAGGATGTTTTTGTGTTGGTTAAGGGTAGTCAGGTCTGGGGAGAACCAAGGGCTATATCTGTTCCTGTTTCAAAAAATTTTGAATGGCACATGACAATTTTTTAGATGATGAGGAAAGAAAAGAATAACCAGGCATCCTCTACTGACGGGATGAGGTCAATATCCTTCCAGGATACCCGGGCCAGGTCGAATAGAAAGGCCTGCTCGCTGAAGTATTTTAGGTAGCGTTTGACAGTGATGAGGGGTGGTCATTTGACGGATGCAGGCAATGAGGCAGTGATCGCTGAGATCTTGGTTGAAGACAGCAGAGGTGCATTTGGATGGCAAATTGGTTAGGATGATATCTGTGAGAGTGCCCGTGTTTACGGATTTGGGGTTGTACCTGGTAGGTTCATTGATAATTTTTGTGAGATTGAAGATAGATTTGGGGCAATCAATTCACATATGGTGTCCAGGGCACAGCTGGGGGCTGAGGGTGGTCTATAGCAAACGGCAACGGTGAGAGACTTGTTTCTGGAAAGGTGGATTTTTAAAAGTAGAAGCTCGAATTGTTTGGGTACAGACCTGGATAGCATGACAGAACTCTGCAGGTTATCTCTGCAGTAGATTGCAACTCCACCCCCTTTGGCAGTTCTATCTTGTCTGAAAATGTTATAGTTAGGAATGGAAATTTCAGGGTTTTGGTTAATTTCTTAAGTCAGGATTCAGACACGGCTAAGACATCCGGGTTGGCAGAGTGTGCTAAAGCAGTGAGTAAAACAAACTTAGGGAGGAGGCTTCTAATGTTAACATGCATGAAACCAAGGCTTTTACGGTTACAGAAGTCAACAGATGAGAGCGCCTGGGGAATAGGAGTGGAGCTAGGCACTGCAGGACCTGGATTCACCTCTACAACACCAGAGGAACAGAGGAGGAGTAGGATAAGGGTACGGCTAAAGGCTATAAGAACTGGTCGTCTAGTGCGTTCAGAACAGAGGGTAAAAGGAGCCGGTTTCTGGGAGCGATAGAATAGATTCAAGGCATAGTGTACAGACAAAGGTATGGTAGGATGTGAATACAGTGGAGGTAAACCTAGGCATTGAGTGATGATGAGAGAGATATTGTCTCTAGAAACAAAATTTAGACCAGGTGATGTCACCGCATGTGTGGGAGGTGGAACTAAAGGGTTAGCTAAGGTATATTGTGCAGTTGCAAGAGGCTCTACAGTGAAATAAGGCAATGATTACTAACCATAACAGCAATGGACAAGGCATGTTGAAGTTAGGGAGAGGCATGCGTAGCCGAGTGTGACCTTAACTGCTTTCCATCTGTAAGCTGTTAGTGTCTTAACAACCGTTCCACAGATGCATGTTCATTGATTGTTTATGGTTCATTGAACAAGCATGGAAAACAGTGTTTAAATCCCTTTACAATGAAGAAACTGTGAAATTGGATTTTTACGAATTTATTTGGATATTTATTTTTATTTTTCCCTTTTGTACTTTAACTATTTTCACATGTCTATAACCCTGTACATACCCATAATATGACAATTGAAATGTGTCTATTCCTTTGAAACGTGTGACTGTAATGTTTACTGTTCATTTTTATTGCTTATTTCACTTTTGTTTATTATCTACTTCACTTGCTTTGGCAATGTTAACATATGTTTCCCATGCCAATAAACCACTTTGAAAGAGAGAGAGAGAGAGAGAGAGAGAGGGGAGACAGAGAGAGAGAGAGAGAGAGAGAGAGAGAGAGAGAGAGAGAGAGAGAGAGAGAGAGAGAGAGAGAGAGAGAGAGAGAGAGAGAGAGAGAGAGAGGAGTTGGTGGTGAAGGAGATGTACTTACGTAAGACAGCCCTGAGATGACCTCCTTCTCTGCTGTTTGGTAAACATTCATTGTGTCTGAGGGATAAAAGAACAGACAGAAAATAACCCTGTAATCAAATGGCTGTACAGAGGGTTAGGGTTATACCCCCTACCAGAGGGTCAGGGTTATACCCCCACCAGAGGGTCAGGGTTATACCCCCCACCAGAGGGTCAGGGTTATACCCCCACCAGAGGGTTAGGGTTTATACCCCCCACCAGAGGGTTAGGGTTATACCCTCCTACCAGAGGGTCAGGGTTATACCCCCCACCAGAGGGTCAGGGTTATACCCCCCACCAGAGGGTCAGGGTTATACCCCCCACCAGAGGGTTAGGGTTTATACCCCCCACCAGAGGGTCAGGGTTATACCCCCCACCAGAGGGTCAGGGTTATACCCCCCACCAGAGGGTTAGGGGTTATACCCCCACCAGAGGGTTAGGGTTATACCCCCCACCAGAGGGTCAGGGTTATACCCCCACCCCACCAGAGGGTTAGGGTTATACCCCCCACCCCCACCAGAGGGTCAGGATTATACCCCCCTCCCACCAGAGGGTTAGGGTTATACCCCCACCAGAGGGTTAGGGTTATACCCCCCACCAGAGGGTCAGGGTTATACCCCCCACCCCCACCCCCAGAGGGTCAGGGTTATACCCCCACCCCCCCACCAGAGGGTCAGGGTTATACCCCCCACCAGAGGGTCAGGGTTATACCCCCACCAGAGGGTTAGGGTTATACCCCCCCCACCCCCCACCAGAGGGTTAGGGTTATACCCCCCACCAGGGTTATACCCCCCACCCCCAGAGGGTCAGGGTTATACCCCCCACCAGAGGGTCAGGGTTATACCCCCCACCAGAGGGTTAGGGTTATACCCCCACCCCCCCCACCAGAGGGTTAGGGTTATACCCCCCACCCCCCACCAGAGGGTTAGGGTTATACCCCCCACCAGAGGGTTAGGGTTATACCCCCCACCAGAGGTAACACTCCCATGACATGTTACCCCCCCACCAGAGGTAACACTCCCATGACATATTACCCCCCCCACCAGAGGTAACACTCCAGAGTAACCCCATGACATATTACCCCCCACCAGAGGTAACACTCCCATGACATATTACCCCCCACCAGAGGTAACACTCCCATGACATATTACCCCCCCCCCACCAGAGGTAACACTCCCATGACATATTACCCCCCACCAGAGGTAACACTCCCATGACATATTACCCCCACCAGAGGTAACACTCCCATGACATATTACCCCCCACCAGAGGTAACACTCCCATGACATATTACCCCCCCCACCAGAGGTAACACTCCCATGACATATTACCCCCACCAGAGGTAACACTCCCATGACATATTACCCCCCCACCAGAGGTAACACTCCCATGACATATTACCCCCACCAGACATCCCATGACATATTACCCCCCCACCAGAGGTAACACTCCCATGACATATTACCCCCCCCACCAGAGGTAACACTCCCATGACATATTACCCCCCACCAGTGAGTTATTTCCCTGTGTTATCCCTTCCAGATGTTTCTCCCACTTCCCTGTCTCCTCCTCTGATGCCCTCACTGTTAATCATGTCCTCAAAAATATAATAAAAAAATAAAAAACATCAAAACAGTTCCTCCTACTTCAATGACCATGGTATGGAACAGGGCTTCCTACTTCAATGACCATGGTATGGAACAGAGCTTCCTACTTCAATGACCATGGTATGGAACAGGGCTTCCTACTTCAATGACCATGGTATGGAACAGGGCTTCCTACTTCAATGACCATGGTATGGAACAGGGCTTCCTACTTCAATGACCATGGTATGGAACAGGGCTTCCTACTTCAATGACCATGGTATGGAACAGGGCTTCCTACTTCAATGACCATGGTATGGAACAGGGCTTCCTACTTCAATGACCATGGTATGGAACAGGGCTTCCTACTTCAATGACCATGGTATGGAACAGGGCTTCCTACTTCAATGACCATGGTATGGAACAGGGCTTCCTACTTCAATGACCATGGTATGGAACAGTGCTTCCTACTTCAATGACCATGGTATGGAACAGGGCTTCCTACTTCAATGACCATGGTATGGAACAGGGCTTCCTACTTCAATGACCATGGTATGGAAGAGGGCTTCCTACTTCAATGACCATGGTATGGAACAGTGCTTCCTACTTCAATGACCATGGTATGGAACAGAGCTTCCTACTTCAATGACCATGGTATGGAACAGGGCTTCCTACTTCAATGACCATGGTATGGAACAGGGCTTCCTACTTCAATGACCATGGTATGGAACAGTGCTTCCTACTTCAATGACCATGGTATGGAACAGGGCTTCCTACTTCAATGACCATGGTATGGAACAGGGCCTCCTACTTCAATGACCATGGTATGGAACAGGGCTTCCTACTTCAATGACCATGGTATGGAACAGGGCTTCCTACTTCAATGACCATGGTATGGAACAGTTCCTCCTACTTCAATGACCATGGTATGGAACAGTTCCTCCTACTTCAATGACCATGGTATGGAACAGGGCTTCCTACTTCAATGACCATGGTTTGGAACAGGGCTTCTCCAACCCTGTTCCTGGACAGGAGGGCTTCTCTACTTAGGACCAGGGGTAGGAGAGTCCTGCCATAGTATACAGACAGAAATAACTATCTCAATGACCAACCACATGGTATGGAACAGGGCTTCCTGTTAGACCAGTAAAGTCAGTCTGTTAGCAGTAAAGTCAGTCTGTTACAGTTCCTCAGTCTTTGACCATGGTATGGAACAGTCTGTTACCAGTAAATGACAGTGGTATGGAAGCAGTAAAGTCAGTCTGTTAGCAGTAAAGTCAGTCTTTAGCAGTCAGTCTGTTAGCAGTAAAGTCAGTCAGTCTGTTAGCAGTAAAGTCAGTCTGTTAGACCAGGTAAAGTCAGTCTGTTAGCAGTAAAGTCAGTCAGTCTGTTAGCAGTGACAGTCTGTTGGAACAGTCTGTTACTTCAATGACTGGTATGGAGTCAGTCTGTTACAGTCAGTCTGTTAGCAGTAAAGTCAGTCTGTTAATGACAGGTAAAACAGTCAGTCTGTTAGCAGTAAAGTTCAGTCTGTTAGCAGTAAAGTCAGTCTTTAGCTTAAATGACATGGTCTGGAACAGTCAGTCTGTTAGCAGTCAGTGACTGTTAGGTCTGTTAGCAGTCAGTCTGTCCTAGCAGTAAAGTCAGTCTGTTAGCAGTAAAGTCAGTCTGTTGACAGCAGTAAAGTCAGTCTGTGTTAGCAGTAAAGTCAGTCTGTTAGCAGTAAAGTCAGTCTGTTAGCAGTAAAGTCAGTCTGTTAGCAGTAAAGTCAGTCTGTTAGCAGTAAAGTCAGTCTGTTAGCAGTAAAGTCAGTCTGTTGTTAGCAGTCAGTAGCAGTCAGTCTGTTAGCTGTCTGTTAGCAGTAAAGTCAGTCTGTTAGCAGTAAAGTCAGTCTGTTAGCAGTAAAGTCAGTCTGTTACCAGTAAAGTCAGTCAGTCTGTTAGCAGTAAAGTCAGTCTGTTAGCAGTAAATGTCTGTTAGTCTGTTAGCAGTAAAGTCAGTTAGCAGTAAAGTCAGTCAGTCTGTTAGCAGTAAAGTCAGTCTGTTAGCAGTAAAGTCAGTCTGTTAGCAGTAAAGTAAAGTCAGTCTGTTAGCAGTAAAGTCAGTCAGCAGTCAAGTCAGTCTGTTAGCAGTAAAGTCAGTCTGTTAGCAGTAAAGTCAGTCTGTTAGCAGTAAAGTCAGTCTGTTAGCAGTAAAGTCAGTCTGTTAGCAGTAAAGTCAGTCTGTTAGTAAAGTCTCTGTTAGCAGTAAAGTCAGTCTGTTAGCAGTAAAGTCAGTCTGTTAGCAGTAAAGTCAGTCTGTTACCAGTAAAGTCAGTCAGTCTGTTAGCAGTAAAGTCAGTCTGTTAGCAGTAAAGTCAGTCTGTTAGCAGTAAAGTCAGTCTGTTACCAGTAAAGTCAGTCAGTCTGTTAGCAGTAAAGTCAGTCTGTTAGCAGTAAAGTCAGTCTGTGTTAGCAGTAAAGTCAGTCTGTTAGCAGTAAAGTCAGTCTGTTAGCAGTAAAGTCAGTCTGTTAGCAGTAAAGTCAGTCTGTTAGCAGTAAAGTCAGTCTGTTAGCAGTCAGTCTGTTAGCAGTAAAGTCAGTCTGTTAGCAGTAAAGTCAGTCTGTTAGCAGTAAAGTCAGTCTGTTAGCAGTAAAGTCAGTCTGTCTGTTAGCAGTAAAGTCAGTCTGTTAGCAGTAAAGTCGGTCTGTTAGCAGTAAAGTCAGTCTGTTAGCAGTAAAGTCAGTCTGTTGTTAGCAGTAAAGTCAGTCTGTTGTTAGCAGTAAAGTCAGTCTGTTGTTAGCAGTAAAGTCAGTCTGTCGTTAGCAGTAAAGTCAGTATGTCGTTAGCAGTAAAGTCAGTCTGTTAGCAGTAAAGTCAGTCTGTTATGTTGACACAGTGGAAACATTATCTAACTGATTGTTCAGTAAAGTGACAACTGTGATACAGTAAAGTCGATCTATTTACAACGGCCTGATTTCCCAAAACACTCAACAGCTGTTTCCAGTAAAGTTCAACGGCCTGATTTCCAAAAGTTCAATGGCCTGATTTCCCATAAACACTTCAGTCCTGATTTCCCATAAAACACTTCAACGGCCTGATTTCCCATAAAACACTTCAGTCTGATTTCTAAAACACTTCAACGTTATGATTTCCCATAAAACACTTCAACCTGTGATTTTCTAAAACACTGACAACAGCCTGATTTCACAGACATCGATCTATTTATTTCAAAAACACTTCAATGGCCTGATTTCCATAAAACACTTCAACTGATTTCCCATAAAACACTTCAACGGCCTGATTTCCCATAAAACACTTCAACGGCCTGATTTCCAATAAAACACTTCAACGGCCTGATTTCCCATAAAACACTTCAACGGCCTGATTTCCCATAAAACACTTCAACGGCCTGATTTCCCATAAAACACTTCAACGGCCTGATTTCCCATAAAACACTTCAACGGCCTGATTTCCCATAAAACACTTCAACGGTCTGATTTAAAAAGTTTAAAATGTTCCACTTGTCATAAAATGTTCCACTTGTCGTTTCCTTCTTTTTCAACTTAGTTTAAAACAACAACAACAAAAAGGTTTCCAAGTCACAATAAACAATATAATAGTATTACCGTGTGTGTGTGTGTGTGTGTGTGTGTGTGTGTGTGTGTGTGTGTGTGAAGGATCCAGTCACAGACTAGCAAATACAACCAAAAATTAGATCTAACATCATCACCCGTGGACTGTGTTTAGCTTGGCAGGATTAATCCGTCAGTGTCATACTGTCCTGGTTTAGCTTTGATCAGAGGAGGGGGAGGGAGACCTCCTCATAACATTGTCTTAGCTTTGAAGAACATGAGAAGAACTAAAATAACAATACCTTGGCTGTAGAGAGAGGAAAGGAGAGAGCGGTTTGTAGAGTAGTAGCCACTGAAACGTAAATTCTAATGCTTCTATATAAGGAAACCTTGGCTCCTGTGCTCTAGGATAGACAGTCCCGTGCCTCTCACTGAACTTGACTGCGACTCAAAGGTTAGCTTGTACAGAGGTCTTTGTCGTAGGGCTGTGACGATTATGGAATTGGAATTGACTCCTTGTCATGCAAAATGGACATGGATATTGTGATGATAGTAGTTAGGACATACCTATTGAATTATAGCTAGGACACATACCTAATGAATTATAGCTAGGACACATACCTAATGAATTATAGCTAGGACACATACCTAATGAATTATAGCTAGGACACATACCTAATGAATTATAGCTAGGACATACCTAATGAATTATAGCTAGGACATACCTAATGAATTATAGCTAGGACATACCTAATGAATTATAGCTAGGACATACCTAATGAATTATAGCTAGGACATACCTAATGAATTATAGCTAGGACACATACCTAATGAATTATAGCTAGGACACATACCTAATGAATTATAGCTAGGACATACCTAATGAATTATAGCTAGGACATACCTAATGAATTATAGCTAGGACATACCTAATGAATTATAGCTAGGACACATACCTAATGAATTATAGCTAGGACATACCTAATGAATTATAGCTAGGACACATACCTAATGAATTATAGCTAGGACACATACCTAATGAATTATAGCTAGGACATATACCTAATGAATTATAGCTAGGACACATACCTAATGAATTATAGCTAGGACATACCTAATGAATTATAGCTAGGACATACCTAATGAATTATAGCTAGGACACATACCTAATGAATTATAGCTAGGACATACCTAATGAATTATAGCTAGGACATACCTAATGAATTATAGCTAGGACACATACCTAATGAATTATAGCTAGGACATACCTAATGAATTATAGCTAGGACACATACCTAATGAATTATAGCTAGGACACATACCTAATGAATTATAGCTAGGACACATACCTAATGAATTATAGCTAGGACATACCTAATGAATTATAGCTAGGACACATACCTAATGAATTATAGCTAGGACACATACCTAATGAATTATAGCTAGGACATACCTAATGAATTATAGCTAGGACACATACCTAATGAATTATAGCTAGGACATACCTAATGAATTATAGCTAGGACATATACCTAATGAATTATAGCTAGGACATATACCTAATGAATTATAGCTAGGACATACCTAATGAATTATAGCTAGGACATACCTAATGAATTATAGCTAGGTTATACCTAATGAATTATAGCTAGGACACATACCTAATGAATTATAGCTAGGACATACCTAATGAATTATAGCTAGGACACATACCTAATGAATTATAGCTAGGACATACCTAATGAATTATAGCTAGGACACATACCTAATGAATTATAGCTAGGACATACCTAATGAATTATAGCTAGGACACATACCTAATGAATTATAGCTAGGACATACCTAATGAATTATAGCTAGGACACATACCTAATGAATTATAGCTAGGACATACCTAATGAATTATAGCTAGGACATACCTAATGAATTATAGCTAGGACATACCTAATGAATTATAGCTAGGACATATACCTAATGAATTATAGCTAGGACACATACCTAATGAATTATAGCTAGGACATATACCTAATGAATTATAGCTAGGACATACCTAATGAATTATAGCTAGGACATACCTAATGAATTATAGCTAGGACATACCTAATGAATTATAGTTATAGCTATGGACATACCTAATGAATTATAGCTAGGTTATACCTAGGGAATTATAGCTAGGACACATGCCTAATGAATTATAGCTAGGGAGATACCTAATGAATTATAGCTAGGACATCATACCTATAGAATTATAGCTAGGACATACCTACATGAATTATAGCTAGGACATACCTAATGAATTATAGCTATAGAGGGACATACCTAATGAATTATAGCTAGGACATCATACCTAATGAATTATAGCTAGGACATACCTAATGAATTATAGCTATGTAGCTGGACACATGTCCTAATGAATTATAGCTAGGACATAATAATGAATTATAGCTAGAGTCACACCACTCTGACATCAATGAATTATAGCTAGGTTACCTAATGAATTATAGCTAGGTTATACCTAATGAATTATAGCTCAACACATACCTAATGAATTATAGCTAGGTTATACCTAATGAATTAGGTTATAGCTAGGACATACCTAATGAATTATAGCTAGGTTATACCTAATGAATTATAGCTAGGACACATACCTAATGAATTATAGCTAGGAGATATGTAGAGTCCTAATGAATTATAGCTATGGACATACCCACTAATGAATTAATAGGTTATACCTAATGATATGTAGAGTCTAGGACACATACCAATAATGAATTGTAGCTAGGACACATACCTAATGAATTTATGAATTAGGGAGCTAGGACACATACCTAATGAATTATAGCTAGGACACATACCTGACATCAATAGGTTATGAATTATAGCTAGGACATACCTAATGAATTATAGCTAG
>NW_027039603.1:36746-42023 GCF_034236695.1 Oncorhynchus nerka
ATATCATGTCTGGTTTGGGTAAGATAATGTAACAAACCATATCATGTCTGGTTTGGGTAAGATAATGTAACACAACCATATCATGTCTGGTTTGGGTAAGATAATGTAACAACCATATCATGTCTGGTTTGGGTAAGATAATGTAACAACCATATCATGTCTGGTTTGGGTAAGATAATGTAACAACCATATCATGTCTGGTTTGGGTAAGATAATGTAACAACCATATCATGTCTGGTTTGGGTAAGATAATGTAACAACCATATCATGTCTGGTTTGGGTAAGATAATGTAACAACCATATCATGTCTGGTTTGGGTAAGATAATGTAACAACCATATCATGTCTGGTTTGGGTAAGATAATGTAACAACCATATCATGTCTGGTTTGGGTAAGATAATGTAACAACCATATCATGTCTGGTTTGGGTAAGATAATGTAACAAACCATATCATGTCTGGTTTGGGTAAGATAATGTAACACAACCATATCATGTCTGGTTTGGGTAAGATAATGTAACAACCATATCATGTCTGGTTTGGGTAAGATAATGTAACAACCATATCATGTCTGGTTTGGGTAAGATAATGTAACAACCATATCATGTCTGGTTTGGGTAAGATAATGTAACAACCATATCATGTCTGGTTTGGGTAAGATAATGTAACAACCATATCATGTCTGGTTTGGGTAAGATAATGTAACAACCATATCATGTCTGGTTTGGGTAAGATAATGTAACAACCATATCATGTCTGGTTTGGGTAAGATAATGTAACAACCATATCATGTCTGGTTTGGGTAAGATAATGTAACAACCATATCATGTCTGGTTTGGGTAAGATAATGTAACAACCATATCATGTCTGGTTTGGGTAAGATAATGTAACACAACCATATCATGTCTGGTTTGGGTAAGATAATGTAACAATATCATGTCCATATCATGTCTGGTTTGGGTAAGATAATGTAACAACCATATCATGTCTGGTTTGGGTAAGATAATGTAACAACCATATCATGTCTGGTTTGGGTAAGATAATGTAACAACCATATCATGTCTGGTTTGGGTAAGATAATGTAACAACCATATCATGTCTGGTTTGGGTAAGATAATGTAACAACCATATCATGTCTGGTTTGGGTAAGATAATGTAACACAACCATATCATGTCTGGTTTGGGTAAGATAATGTAACAAACCATATCATGTCTGGTTTGGGTAAGATAATGTAACAACCATATCATGTCTGGTTTGGGTAAGATAATGTAACAACCATATCATGTCTGGTTTGGGTAAGATAATGTAACACAACCATATCATGTCTGGTTTGGGTAAAGATAATGTAACAAACCATATCATGTCTGGTTTGGGTAAGATAATGTAACAACCATATCATGTCTGGTTTGGGTAAGATAATGTAACAACCATATCATGTCTGGTTTGGGTAAGATAATGTAACAACCATATCATGTCTGGTTTGGGTAAGATAATGTAACACAACCATATCATGTCTGGTTTGGGTAAGATAATGTAACAACCATATCATGTCTGGTTTGGGTAAGATAATGTAACACAACCATATCATGTCTGGTTTGGGTAAGATAATGTAACAACCATATCATGTCTGGTTTGGGTAAGATAATGTAACAACCATATCATGTCTGTTTTGGGTAAGATAATGTAACAACCATATCATGTCTGGTTTGGGTAAGATAATGTAACACAACCATATCATGTCTGGTTTGGGTAAGATAATGTAACAACCATATCATGTCTGGTTTGGGTAAGATAATGTAACAACCATACCATGTCTGGTTTGGGTAAGATAATGTAACAACCATATCATGTCTGGTTTGGGTAAGATAATGTAACAACCATATCATGTCTGGTTTGGGTAAGATAATGTAACAACCATATCATGTCTGGTTTGGGTAAGATAATGTAACACAACCATATCATGTCTGGTTTGGGTAAGATAATGTAACAAACATATCATGTCTGGTTTGGGTAAGATAATGTAACACAACCATATCATGTCTGGTTTGGGTAAGATAATGTAACAACCATATCATGTCTGGTTTGGGTAAGATAATGTAACAACCATATCATGTCTGGTTTGGGTAAGATAATGTAACAACCATATCATGTCTGGTTTGGGTAAGATAATGTAACAACCATATCATGTCTGGTTTGGGTAAGATAATGTAACAACCATATCATGTCTGGTTTGGGTAAGATAATGTAACAAACCATATCATGTCTGGTTTGGGTAAGATAATGTAACAACCATATCATGTCTGGTTTGGGTAAGATAATGTAACAACCATATCATGTCTGGTTTGGGTAAGATAATGTAACAACCATATCATGTCTGGTTTGGGTAAGATAATGTAACAACCATATCATGTCTGGTTTGGGTAAGATAATGTAACAACCATATCATGTCTGGTTTGGGTAAGATAATGTAACACAACCATATCATGTCTGGTTTGGGTAAGATAATGTAACACAACCATATCATGTCTGGTTTGGGTAAGATAATGTAACAACCATATCATGTCTGGTTTGGGTAAGATAATGTAACAACCATATCATGTCTGGTTTGGGTAAGATAATGTAACAACCATATCATGTCTGGTTTGGGTAAGATAATGTAACAACCATATCATGTCTGGTTTGGGTAAGATAATGTAACAAACCATAACAACCATATCATGTCTGGTTTGGGTAAGATAATGTAACAACCATATCATGTCTGGTTTGGGTAAGATAATGTAACAACCATATCATGTCTGGTTTGGGTAAGATAATGTAACAACCATATCATGTCTGGTTTGGGTAAGATAATGTAACAAACCATATCATGTCTGGTTTGGGTAAGATAATGTAACAACCATATCATGTCTGGTTTGGGTAAGATAATGTAACAACCATATCATGTCTGGTTTGGGTAAGATAATGTAACAACCATATCATGTCTGGTTTGGGTAAGATAATGTAACATATCATGTCTGGTTTGGGTAAGATAATGTAACAAACCATATCATGTCTGGTTTGGGTAAGATAATGTAACAACCATATCATGTCTGGTTTGGGTAAGATAATGTAACAACCATATCATGTCTGGTTTGGGTAAGATAATGTAACAACCATATCATGTCTGGTTTGGGTAAGATAATGTAACTGGTTTGGGTAAGATAATGTAACAACCATATCATGTCTGGTTTGGGTAAGATAATGTAACAACCATATCATGTCTGGTTTGGGTAAGATAATGTAACAACCATATCCATATCATGTCTGGTTTGGGTAAGATAATGTAACAACCATATCATGTCTGGTTTGGGTAAGATAATGTAACAACCATATCATGTCTGGTTTGGGTAAGATAATGTAACAATGTCCAACCATATCATGTCTGGTTTGGGTAAGATAATGTAACAACCATATCATGTCTGGTTTGGGTAAGATAATGTAACAACCATATCATGTCTGGTTTGGGTAAGATAATGTAACAACCATATCATGTCTGGTTTGGGTAAGATAATGGTATATCATGAAGATAATGTAACAACCATATCATGTCTGGTTTGGGTAAGATAATGTAACACAACCATATCATGTCTGGTTTGGGTAAGATAATGTAACAACCATATCATGTCTGGTTTGGGTAAGATAATGTAACAACCATATCATGTCTGGTTTGGGTAAGATAATGTAACAACCATATCATGTCTGGTTTGGGTAAGATAATGTAACAACCATATCATGTCTGGTTTGGGTAAGATAATGTAACAACCATATCATGTCTGGTTTGGGTAAGATAATGTAACAACCATATCATGTCTGGTTTGGGTAAGATAATGTAACACAACCATATCATGTCTGGTTTGGGTAAGATAATGTAACAACAACCATATCATGTCTGGTTTGGGTAAGATAATGTAACAACCATATCATGTCTGGTTTGGGTAAGATAATGTAACAACCATATCATGTCTGGTTTGGGTAAGATAATGTAACACAACCATATCATGTCTGGTTTGGGTAAGATAATGTAACACAACCATATCATGTCTGGTTTGGGTAAGATAATGTAACAACCATATCATGTCTGGTTTGGGTAAGATAATGTAACAACCATATCATGTCTGGTTTGGGTAAGATAATGTAACAACCATATCATGTCTGGTTTGGGTAAGATAATGTAACACAACCATATCATGTCTGGTTTGGGTAAGATAATGTAACAACCATATCATGTCTGGTTTGGGTAAGATAATGTAACACAACCATATCATGTCTGGTTTGGGTAAGATAATGTAACAACCATATCATGTCTGGTTTGGGTAAGATAATGTAACACAACCATATCATGTCTGGTTTGGGTAAGATAATGTAACAACCATATCATGTCTGGTTTTTTGTAAGATAATGTAACAACCATATCATGTCTGGTTTGGGTAAGATAATGTAACAACCATATCATGTCTGGTTTGGGTAAGATAATGTCTGGTTTGGGTAAGATAATGTAACAACCATATCATGTCTGGTTTGGGTAAGATAATGTAACAACCATATCATGTCTGGTTTGGGTAAGATAATGTAACACAACCATATCATGTCTGGTTTGGGTAAGATAATGTAACAACCATATCATGTCTGGTTTGGGTAAGATAATGTAACAACCATATCATGTCTGGTTTGGGTAAGATAATGTAACAACCATATCATGTCTGGTTTGGGTAAGATAATGTAACAACCATATCATGTAACTGGTTTTTGGGTAAGATAATGTAACAACCATATCATGTCTGGTCTGGGTAAGATAATGTAACAACCAT
The DNA here is from genome assembly GCF_034236695.1 of Oncorhynchus nerka. Lineage (NCBI taxonomy): Eukaryota > Metazoa > Chordata > Actinopteri > Salmoniformes > Salmonidae > Oncorhynchus > Oncorhynchus nerka. Next base: position 41,594 of record NW_027039603.1, read on the forward strand.
AGCATGTCTGGTTTGGGTAAGATAATGTAACAACCATATCATGTCTGGTCTGGGTAAGATAATGTAACACAACCATATCATGTCTGGTCTGGGTAAGATAATGTAACACAACCATATCATGTCTGGTTTGGGTAAGATAATGTAACAACCATATCATGTCTGGTTTGGGTAAGATAATGTAACAACCATATCATGTCTGGTTTGGGTAAGATAATGTCTGGTTTGGGTAAGATAATGTACCAACCATATCATGTCTGGTTTGGGTAAGATAATGTAACAACCATATCATGTCTGGGTTTGGGTAAGATAATGTAACAAACCATATCATGTCTGGTTTGGGTAAGATAATGTAACACATGTCTGGTTTGGGTAAGATAATGTAACCATATCATGTCTGGTTTGGGTAAGATAATGTAACACAACCATATCA